>NC_133771.1:138394012-138463224 GCF_003597395.2 Chelonoidis abingdonii
GCCTTGCAGATGTTGACGGAAGGCTTGGCATGCCAGTCGGACTGCTCTCAGTTCGCGGACATTGATATGGAGCTTCAGTTCCTGCAAGGACCAAAGGCCTTGGGTGCGAAGATGCCCCAGGTGTGCGCCCCACCCCAGAGAGGAAGTGTCTGTTGTTAGAGACACTGAGGGCTGAGGCGGATGGAACGGTCAACCGGCACACACCAGGGAGGGAGTCAGCCACCAGTTGAGGGAGCCCAGCACGTGTGACGGGATCGTGATTAACATGTCTAGGGCATCCCTGTGCGGGCGGTAGACCGAGGCAAGCCAGGTCTGAAGAGGGCGCATGCGTAGCCTTGCGTGCTTCGTCACGAAAGTGCACGCAGCCATGTGACCGAGTAGAGTGAGGACGGTGCGGACAGAAGTTGTTGGGAAGGCTCGTAGTCCCTGAATGAGGGAGACTATAGATTGGAACCTCCGTGGGGGCAAGCTGGCTGTTGCAAGAGTGGAGTCCAGCATCGCCCCTATGAATTCTATCCTCTGGGTAGGAAGTAGAATGGATTTGTCTAGACTGTTGATCAGACCTAGACGTGAGAACAGGTCTTTGATATTTACATGAGCAGTAACCTGAGCCTCGGACGTCCCTCGAATCAGCCAGTCGTCGAGATATGGGAAAACATGAATTCGACGACGACGGAGGTGGGCGGCGACTACCGCCATACACTTCGTAAATACCCGAGGGGTCGAGGACAGGCAGAAGGGAAGGACCGCAAATTGGTAGTGATGATGATTTACCACGAAGCAAAGAAACCTTCTGTGCGGTGGGTAAATCGCAATATGGAAATATGTGTCCCTCATGTCGAGAGCAGCGTACCAATCTCCTGGATCCAGGGAAGGAATGATGTTCCCCAGGGACACCATGCGGAACCTGAGCTTCTTGAGGAACTTGTTCAGAGCTCGCAGGTCCAGAATGGGCCGGAGACCCCCTTTCGCCTTGGGGATTAGGAAGTATCTGGAATAGAACCCTCTGCCCCTTAATAGCTCTGGAACCTCCTCTATGGCTCCCAGCGCAAGGAGCCTCGAAACTTCCTGCTGAAGGAGTTGTTCATGAGAGGGGTCCCTGAAAATGGACGAGGAGGGAGGATGGGAAGGTGGGGTCGAAACAAACTGATGACGGTAGCCACATTCCACCGTGTTGAGGACCCAGTGGTCCAATGTTAGCTGGGACCAGGCAGGGAAGAATGCAGCGAGGCAGTTGGCGAACTGAATGGGATCCTGGGAGGAAATTGGTACAGTGCTCTCGGGCGCACCTTCAAAAGTTTGGCTTCGGTCCCACTGGTGGTTTGGTGGGACCGGAGTTGTTACCCCCTTGAGGACCAGACTGGCGTCTATGAGAGATCCGGCCTCTCCTCCTGGAGAAGTCCTGTCTCAGTCGAGGTGGGGGGTAGGGTCGCTGGGGTTGGGGTTGGAAGGACTGCCTCTGAGTCTGCGGCGTGTGCATTCCCAGCGAACGCATGATCACGCGATTGTCCTTCAGACTTTGGAGGCGAGGGTCTGTCTTCTGGGAGAACAGACCCTGACCGTCAAAGGGTAGGTCCTGTATCGTATACTGCAGTTCCGGTGGCAGACCTGACGCTTGCAGCCACAATATGAGCCTCATAGCGACCCCAGAGGCGAGAGTTCTAGCGGCCGAGTCAGCGGTGTCCAGCGAGGCCTAGAGGGAGGTCCTTGCAACCTTTTTCCCTTCCTCCAGGAGAGCTGAGAACTCTTGGCGGGAGTCCTGTGGGACAAGCTCTACGAATTTGCAAACCGCCTCCCAGGTGTTAAAATTGTATTTACTCAGGAGGGCTTGCTGATTCGCCACCCTGAGCTGGAGGCCTCCTGCAGAGTAGATTTTCCTGCCTAACAAGTCCATGCGCCTGGCCTCCCTCAATTTGGGTGCAGGAGCTTGTTGGCCATGGCGCTCCCGTTCGTTGACGGACTGGACCACCAACGAGCAAGGCGGAGGATGAACATACAGGTATTCGTAACCTGTGGACGGGACCATATATTTGTGCTCAACCCCTTTGGCTGTAGGTGGTACCAATGCCGGGGTTTGCCAGATTGTATCTGCCTGAGCCTGTATGGAGCGGATGAAGGGGAGCGCCACCCTCGTTGGGGCCTGTGTTGAAAGAATGCTGACTACTGGGTCATCCACTTCAGGAACCTCCTCCATGGGTAAGTTTATGTTGAGAGCCACGCGGCGGAGAAGGTCCTGGTGAGACCTAAGGTCGATTGGGGGCGGTCCAGATGTTGCCATCCCCGCCACTGCCTCATCCGGGGAAGAGGAGGAAGAGACCCCAGGGACCAAAGGGTCTTGGAGAGACTCCTGGTCGTGCGGGACGTCCTGGGGCTTCTCTTGCTGTTCCAAGCCCTAGTCCCAGCTTACCAAAAATAATATTGGAAGCCCGCAGCGCTCTGGAAGGGGCCCTACAGTCCATAGCCACCCGTTCGAAGGGGTCTCGACCAAGCGGCATCGAATCAGTGGGACTTAGTGTCCTTGCCGGGGAAGCCAAGCTGGCACTTCGGGCAAGAGGTGCAGTATTCCTTTACCTGCGCTGGACCCGGCAATAGAAGCACCCTAGGATGCGGGCTAGGTCTTCTCCGATCCTAAATGTCCGGCGGCGAGGACGTCATGGGCCAGCTGCATGACGGCTGCAGTGAACCGGGAACCAGGAGTTGGGTTCGGGCTCCCTGGTCTGTGGTCCTTTTCGACCGGTAGAGGGCGGTCTGCGGCAGCTCGAAGTGCGGCAACTGGCTGCTCGGTGGGGTCGAGGACTGTTCATCGATGGCGGCGAGTTGCCGCAGGCGCTATTGAGGGCGGGTCGGCTTTGGTCTAGGCAGAAGTCCGCGGGGCGGAGCTGTCTCCTACCCTTCCCTTGCGTAACAGTGTCGCTCTTCCTCTCGGGGGTTTTGGTCTGATGGGCCTGGCTGGTGGTCCCACCTCTCCGAGGTTCCTGGCCTTCCCGGGCTCCTCGAGGTCCCCCCTCAGTGCAATATCGGTCTCTGGCCACCTCTAGTATCCCGGCGAGGATGGCGGGGAATTCGGGCAGTCCAGCCCAGGATTACGGGATAGGCGAGCCCGGGGGCGAGGCGAACGACCATTTGGCAATCGCTCCGTCGACTGCAGCTGAACCGAAGTGCTGGGGTAGGGCGCATGTCGCCATGGATAATTGTAAGCGGAGGACCCCCAAGCTTGCATCCGCCTGGGCCTAAGCGTCACAGATTAATGTCTGGCCACATCCGATCAAGGAGAGCTACGGTCGCATGGCCTCAACTACCACGGGTGCCGTGATTTTGGTGGTTGGTAGCGGCGGGCGCGACTTCCCTGGACAGACTTGGGCATACGCACACTCCCTCTGGGGGCTTTCTGCAGGTGTCCGGTTCGGCCACAGGAGAAACAGGGTCCAAAACCACCTCGTCCCAGACGGGTCCACCCCTGAGGAGGTCCTTAGGAGGAGTCCACCGCCTCGTACGGGTCGCGGGACCGGGGTCGGGATCGCGTGGCCGTGGGGACCATGGTATGGGCTGGAGCGGGTTTCCTCTTGGTGGGGCTGCCCCAATCGGCCGGGGTGCGGTCAGTGGGGCCCACCAGAGTTTTGCAGCCAGGAAGTCGTCATCAGAACTGACGGCGGCCGCCAAAGTCGTGGGCCGGTGATGGAGGACCAGCCTCCCCTCGCGAGGGCAGATGCATAAACTGCTCCAGGGCTACTTGCTCCGCCACTTCCTCAGTGGTCCGCGTCCAGCTGCAACCACGTCGGCAGGTTCCCTTACTTCCTGTGCACCAATCCGGGGCCGGGCGGCGGCGGGTAGGTCAGGCTCCGGAAGCGCTGGCGGAAGTCTCCGGGCTCACATCAAGCGCGTCCAGTATGGCTGACTTTACTTGATTGTAGTCGCGGGCGGCCTCGGTCGACAGGGCCCGATAGACTGTCTGCGCCGTCGGTTATGAGGGGGCCAGGATGTGGAGGCCCCACTGGTCGGGGTTCCACCCCGCGCCGCGGCCACCCGCTCAAAGGTGACCAAGTAGGCCTCGGGTCGTCACCGGGGCCCATCTGTGGTCAGATGTATCGGGCCGGGTTCTGGGGACCCTCGGGGCCTCCGGATGGGCCCTTCTCGCGGGTAGCCCGGCCTGCCGTCAGGTGTTGTAGGCATTGCAGGCTGGAACTCCTGCTGTTGCTTTATCAGCTCCTGGATCAGCTGGTGTTGCTGCGTTCCCAGCTGGTCCACGAGCTGCTGCTGCTGCAGGGCTGGCGGCCTGCTGTTCTTCCTGCTGCCGCAAGTGCGCCGCTTGCTGCCGGTCTTGACTCTCGGCCAGCAAAGCGGCGAGCTGGGAACATCCATGACGGGGGAGGGTGCTTCCTCGCCATCGGCCCCAGTCGCCGGCGGAAGGGTTCGCGCCCACATTCTAGGCGGCGGCTCCCCACTTCTGGTACCACGTTGTAAGCGGTGCGTTCGGGCCTCGTCCCCTCAGGTGCAACGGGGAGCCAGGGCAACTCCGGCGCAGCTATCGGCGGCTCACGCTCCGCTCCCGTAGTTGGGCTGTGTAAACAAAAGTCTCTCGGCCCTGGTCCTTGCAGGGCAGGCTGCAAACAGTCAGGCCTAGCTGGGGCTGAGCAAACAGACTCTATGGCCCAAGCCCTCAGGTAGGGCGGGGCAGCACACAGTCAGGCTCAGCTGGAGGCTGAGCAAACAGAGTCTGTGGCGCCAAGCCCTCAGGTAGGGCGGGGCAGCACACAGTCAGGGGGGGCTCTGGCCCTTTGGGCAGGCAGAGCAACAAATAATTCAGAGGGCTCTGGTCCTTTGGGCAGGGCAGAGCAACAAACAGTCAGGGGGCTCTGGCCTTTGGGGCAGGGCAGAGCAGCAACACACGGTAGCTTCGGGTGAAGGGGATACTGCCACCGGTTACGGTGGCAGGGGAACGCAGGCCCACCACTCCTCTGCGTTCCAGCCCGGGGCCCTAGTAGCGGCTGTCGCCGCTAAGGGTCAGTGGGGATCCATTCCGAAACACATGGACTGGGTGATCCGTAGGGATCGTGGCCGATACACACGACCATAGGCTCGGGCCCCTCTGCGGCCTGACTGTGGTCAGCCGCCCCGGGCTACTTCCAATCCCCTTCTGCCGGTACCTGTCCATCCTCGGCGTACGTCGGCGGGTCCCAGACCATAGGTTCCTCGGAAACCTGGGAGGCAGTAGGGTCCGGTGGCTCCTCTGGATAGTGGGCACATGGTAGTTGCGGCGGGGGTCCGGGGTACTGGCGTGAGGCAGTCCGGCCAATGCTCTCTGGATAGTGGGCCCGGGGCAGCTCTGGCCAGCGCTCCTCTGGATAGTGGGCCTGAGGTAGGCTGGGCCGAGCGGGAGCTCGGGCCTCCACGTCCCCCTACTCGGCGGCCGGCGTCAACTGAGCTCTGAGCCCTGGCTCTTATATTTCTGTCCGCCCCTTGACTTCCGGGGGGCGGAACAGGCGGTAGTGGCTCCGCCACGAAGGTGCTGCTCTGGCTCGTTCCCCTCGTGCAACGGGGAGCCAGGGCAACTCCTTACAGGGACCTACTACCAGCGCGGTGCCGGGAGTTGACTGGTGCCGAGAGCCGCCGTGCCGAGATCGGCTGCGTGAGGTACGGTGCCAGGAGCGGTGCCGAGATCTGGAGCGGCGCCGGTAATGCCTGGATGGCGATCGGGACCGTGAGCGGTACCGCGAGTAAGACCGGTACCTTGATGGGCAACGGTACCAGGACTGCGAGCGGCCACAGGATCGAGAGCGATGACGAGACCGTGAACGTCTGCGGGACCTGGACCTGGACCTGGAATGACGGAGTCCCATGGTTCCGGGTGAAGAAGGTCTCACAAGAGCCGGCTTGCCAAGAGATTGTGGGACCCGCACCGGCGGTGCCGGGGATCGAGGCAGCTCGGGCTCCGTCATCGCGATGAGGTCTCGTGCCGCTGAGAATGTCTCCGGGGTGGAAGGCACAATAAGCTCAACCGCGGCACGCACCGGGGAGCCAATAGGCACCGGACTCGACGGCCCTTCTGAGGCTGGAATCAATGGTGCAACAGACCTCGAGGCCGTGGCAGGTGTAGTCGGTGCCGGGCGGTCTGGTTTGGTTAGGCGCTCTGACTGCGGCGCTGGAGTAGCGGCCGCAAAAGGCTTACGCTTCTTGCTCCGTGGAGAGAGCGAGCGGTGCCGATCAGAAGCTGGTGCTGGAGACTGGTGAGGTGTCGTCTTCGAGGGCGTGTGGTGCAGTGCCGAGGAGGCGCTTGTTCCCGGTTGCCGCGGGCGGTGCCGAGGACGGTGGAGTGAGCGCTGCCTCCATGAGCAACTGCTTCAGGCAAACGTCCCGCACTTTCTTGGTTCGGGGCTTGAATGCCTTACAAATCTTGCACTTGTCTGTCAGGTGAGATTCGCCCAAACACTTGAGACAAGAATCGTTCAGGTCGCCTGTGGGCATCGGCCGACGGCAGGCCGCACACGGTTTGAAGCCCGGTGATCCGGGCATGAGCCCGGTACTGAGGTAGGGGATGGGGTAACCCCCGATACCTTCTAACTAACTACAAAAAACTACAAATAGAACGATACTAACTACTAACTACTATTAAAAGTTCAACTATATACAAAATTCAAGAGAAAACGAGTGAATTGCTAGGGAGGTGGAGAAACAGTTAGACTGTGCTCCACAGTTCCAACGACCAACACGGGCGGTAAGAAGGAACTGAGGAGCGGCGGGCCAGCAGGGGTATATATCCGGCACCATAGCGGCGCCACTCCAGGGGGCACCCTGCCAGCCCACAGAGTGTTGCTAGGGTAAAAGTCTCCGACGAACATGCATGTGGCGCGCGCACTCCCTACTGGAATGGATATGAGCAATCACTCGAAGAAGAACTGGTCATTCTGAAGCTGCACAGCGAATTACTGTAAAAGGTTTATTACTAGACTGCAAAACAAACTCAATTCAGTAGAAACCTGTTAGATACATAACATCATTACATATAAAATGTGTTTTAAACTGGCCTATGCCTTAGCAGGCAATTCATTTAGGAGATGATCAACAATAAATCAATGCCAGTTTTGCTATCTACTTAAATGGCTGTAGGATCACGCCTTTAAATCAGTTTCTTCATTGGATTCAATCTTGAATTCCTTATTTCAGTTGACCTCATTGGGAGATTTACATAAGTAAAACGTGCAGAACTGAGCCTATTTCAGCCAATAAATGCTAAAAGCATGTTTGTTAATGTAAGTGGTTATGTATTCAATATGTGGTAGTTCTTATGAGTGAGATCAGCAAATCACTTGACATACATCATTGAACAGCAGACATCAGATGATGGCAAACTTTGGTAACTACAGCCCTGTGCTGCATTTGAACCAGTGACATAGGATCCATGTCTCATTAGCAAGCCCCTGAACTACCAGTCACCCCAATAAAGATTTATTTGCCATTCAGTATTGAACTTAATCAATCTGAATTGAGAACCATGGAAGCTAGTAGGTGCTGAGCACTTGAGAAAATCCAGCCACTTCACTTAAGTACCTAAATGGGAGTTGAGTACTTCTGAAATCTGACCTAGGTTGCGGGTGCTGAGCATTACTAACAGAAAATCTGATATATCTGTGGGCATTACTGCTGCTGCTGCTGCTGCTTTGCAGGGTATCTTTTCAGTGTGAGTGAGACATTTGAATGTTGTATTGAAGAACCAGGAAAAGATTCTATAAAAACTTCTTTTAGAATTGAAAAAGGAAATGGCAAAATACAAAAATAAATCACCCACTTACCTGGTGTTATCTGTTAAAGCATACTGCAAACAAGCAGTACTACTTTTGGCCTAGGAATTTGTGATAGGTTTATTAGGAATTGAGGAATCTTTTGGGAAAAGAGGAGCCTAAATAGGAAGGATGAGCTCCACCTAAACCAAAACAGAACCAGATTGCTGGCACGTAAAATTAAAAAGGTCAGAAAGGAGTTTTTAAACTAAGGGCTGGTGGAGAGCCAAAAGGCGCAAAGGAGCACATAATTCAGACAGAGACATCCCACAGAGAGGGGATCTATTAATGAGGATTCTCAATATCCTAGTAAAGAGAGGATAGAATTTGATAAAGTACAGGTAGGAACTGAAAAGAAACAATCAAACGAAAAAAAGAGTACCATTCAGTCACATCACATGAAGGCAGACAACTAAAAAGTGACAATTTTTAAAAGTGTTTGTATACAAATGCGAGAAGTTTAAATATTGAGATGGGCGAACTTGAGTGCCTGGTATTAAATGACAATATTGATATAATAGGCATCCCAGAAACATGGTGGAATGATGATAATGAATGGGACACTGTAATACCAAGAATTACCTGCTTTCACAGCTAGAAAACAAGAGGATGAGATGCTTAAGGCAGCTGGCTTCTATTTTTTATAGGTTCCAAATGCCAATATGAGTTTGTAATCCCTCTTCACCTCCCTCCCTCTTTTCTAGTCTGCTTCAAGACTCTGCTCTATGATGTCTCTAAGGTCAGCCAAAATTAGCACATTTATAAGCTCACTCATTCTATAGCCGTTGCTATAGTTTTTCCATTAATCTAATCCCTGGAGTCATTTAGGATTCTTGATGAATTATGTATCAGAGTTTTTACTGTTCACTTTTGACAGGCAGATAAAATAAGATGTAAGAAGAAACTGTAATCAGAGCAAACAAAACTAATGAAAATAAGTGATGCAGGTCTTCGTTTCCCCCCAGTCTGTGGTGAGGGGAAATGGAAGCCAACAAAGACATGTACAATGCCATAAGTCCATCCTAAAAATAGTATAAGCAAACTTTAGCTGCAGCTACACACAGGTATAGCGATCACAGATGGAAAAGTCCTATTAGGTCATCTAGTCCATGCCACAAGCTTGCTCACTCCAATACTTTGTTTTCTCTTGTTTTAAATGTCTTAAACAACTGGGCTTCCACCACTTCCTTGGGGAGACCGTTCTACAGCCAACCCATCTTAGTGTCAGGAAGTTTTCCCAATATTAAGCCAAAGTTTTTTTTGTTTTTGTTTCTTTTTCAGTTTCATCCCATTTCTCCTCTCTACCTTAAATGATGTCACCCTTATTGTTTATATCCTTAATTATACTGGTAATTGTTATAATGTTTTCCCCTTCATCATTGTTTACACACACAGCTCTTTGACTCACGATGAAAATTTAAATCTATATTTGTTGCTCTTGTCCTAAGCATCACCAGATTGCAAATATTTTACCAGTAACGAGGTACCCAGACACAATGCAGTATAGCAGGTATGACTTCCCCAGAGCAGCAGAGTGGGGAAGGTGGCTGATCTGTGATGTGATGTCTTTGTTTACATGACTACCGTACAAGGCATAACTGCATTCACAGATGTCTTTTTCTAATATTATCAGTGACTGTTAGTTTTCTACAGAGAATACAAATATAATCCTTCTTGTTTTAAGAACTGATTTTAGGGTGAGTGATGGATGCCCTGCACCACTATATCTGCATGCTGACTTCTTCAAAGTTTTTCTACAGGTTTAACCTTTAGATGAATGAAGGAGACAAAGACACTACTCCATAACATTAATTTGATTGTCAACATGGGAAAATGCAGGCTCTCCAGCTAATGGTTAGCACATTTTTACATTCACAGGCAAAGTATCAACTCACCTATTATATGGTCTCTGGCTGATTGGAGAAATCCAGGAGAAAAGAGCTTCAGGCCATATACTGTGTAAATCGAAGGATTTTTGTCTTTAGATCCAGCATCTAGCAGCAAAATAAGGCCACACAAGATACAAAAATATACTGGTCTGCTGTACATTATGATTTGATTGTGTCCCTGGAAAAGATAAACAAATAAAATATTTCTTATTGTTGCACTTCATCTTCCTCTTTATATCCATAACAGTGGTTAAGCACTGCATAAAACTGACAGGGGGCAGAGACCAGGCAGTAAGTATTTTCTATACCATATTCCTGCTCTTCTTGTCTTAAGTTTCATCCATATGGAGTCAGTTCTTTGAGTCCTCCTTCTCCATTCCATTCTGTCTTGAAGCAGTTCCTCAAACTCCACAACTAGTCAATTCCTTTTGTTTGACATCCATTAATCTAGTTTTGGGACTTCCAACTCTACTCTTACCCTCCACTTCTAATTTTAACATCCTGTTTCCTATATATTTTTCCAATTTTTTCACATGCCTAAACCACCTAAGCCCGGATTCCCTCAGTGTTTCTGTAATTGATACCACCTTCACACTTCCCCTAAATTGTTTGTTCTACTAATAGTAGATAAAAAGTGATTTTATCCACTTCTGAGTAGATTTTCAAAGGCACAAATGGCAATTACAGAGCTGGGTGCCTATCTGCCATTTTTGAGAGTAGTGGTCATGTTAGTCTGTATCTGCAAAAAGAACAGGAGTACTTGTGGCACCTTAGAAACTAACAAATTTATTTCAGCATAAGCTTTCGTGGGCTACAGCTCACTTCTTTGGATGCATAGAATGGAACACAACCAGGAGATATTTATACATACAGAGAACATAAAAAGGTGGATGTATGCATACCAACAGGAAGAGTCTAATCTGCCATTTGTGCCTTTGAAAATCTGCTCTTTCAGACCTTTTAAAAATAATACAGAATTGTACAGAAGTCATTACTATACTCTGAGAAAAATCTAGATCTAGCTGAATCTTGCTCTTTAATTTGCTGCCAACAACACAGAAAAGGAGGAGCTTTGTGGCTCTCACAGGTATAAAGCTGCATCAGGTATAAAGCTTCAACCTTTCTCCTTTAGAAAATTTTATGTGTGATGTGTCTTATTGTAGATTTCAAGTGAAATGAGTTTAAAGGTCTTGATTTAAATGCCATTGGTAGATGCCTGGTCTTTATACAAAATTAATACACAGTTTGTCAGAACAAGCAGTTCCAGCTCAGAGAACACCTTCCAGTTCATCCTCTCCAATTCAGAAAGGGTAGGGATGATACAAGGGAAGATTAACCCTTGAGTTCAAATATGGTTCTCCTTCACCTCTGATGGAGTGGTTTCCACTTCTCCTCTGCCTCTGTTTTGCTCTCTATTGCCACAATTACAGCTAGTTCCCTACTTTAATGTTGTTTTGGCTCTGCACCAGGAATCCTAGTACTGCTGCCCCTGCTGGGCCATATTCCTACATTTGAGAAGACAGGAAGGGACTCCAACCAGTTCCAGACTTTCTGGGGTAGACCCAGAAAAAAGACTTAGATTCAACATTGCAATGCCTTACTTTTAGTCACCCTGCCACCTAATAAAGTCTACAGCACCAATTTAAGCTCCCAAATTCCCTATACAATGCACAGAAAGAGTTAAGTGTCTAAGAATGGGATCAACAAAAACTGACTATCCTAACCAATGGGAGACGCCTCTGAAAGGAATGCGCCATTGCTCCTCTCCACTTCCCCCCAGAACCCCCTGATGCCACAAAAACGGTAGGCGCTGAGAGCAAGAGGGAGATGCTGATCGGCAGGACCTGCCAGCGAGCAGGAGGCACTGGGGGAGGGGGAGGTTCTGGTAGGGGGGCTGCCGGTGGCCGCTGCTCGCCTCCTCACCCCCACCTCCCCGCCTCCTCACCCCCTCCCACCTGCCGCTTGCCTCCTCACCCTGCTTGTCCACCCGCCTCCTGCTTCACCTCCCTACATGCTTCCTCATGCTTTTATGGAAGTGCAGGGCCCCCAAAGCGCAGGGCCTTCCGGTCTTCCCGATTTGCTGTACCCAAGGGAGGCTCTGGGTCCCACCTCTCAAATGGAGTTAGGCACCTCCCTCTGCTCAGGATTTACAGCCATGAACCTTCTCCTGGAGTTAGGTACCTAAGTAATTTCTCGCACAAAACAATGGAGGAGGAGAAGTAGGTGGTGGTACCCTGATAACCTTTAGCCCAGTGGTTACAGTACTCACCCAGCATGTGGGTTACCCAGGTTCAAATTCCCCCTCAGCCTAATGCTGCTGTAACCACTGGGCTAAAGATTCCAGGGGGAGCAGGAGCATCACCACCTACATGGTTTGGAAAGAGACCCCTACAAATGCCTACCAAATCAAATTGGTGAGATAAGCAGAGCAATGCCTAGTTTGAGGATTCCACTATAGCTTAAGCATGAGTTAGATGCCTGGGACTTAGATGACTGTGCACATGCAGAAATGTAGGTGCCATGCGGACTTTATCAGTGGAACCATAGGCACCTAGGGAAGTTAGGTTTTGAAGATTTAAATTTTCAACTTAAGCACCTCAAGTTTCAGTTAGGCAGCTAAATCTCTTTTGGATTTAGCCCTCTGTCCCCTCCAGCTGAAACAATCCTTGATTCAAAGGTGTGGGTGAGGCAGCCTATGAGCAGGAAGAGGGAGGGGAAGGAGTGCATCTGGAATGGTCACAGAAGTGAGTCACTTTCATCTCAATTTCCCCTGCTGCTAGCTCCTCAGGCAAAGGAAGAGTTGCTACTTGATGAGGCGACTGTGGGGAGAGGAAGGGAGAAGAGAGCGAGAGAGACCTTCAAAAGCATCAGGAAAAGGCAAAGGTAGTGACACTTCTACAGTGAAGTTGGTAGGCAAACTCCCATTGGTCTGGCTCACCCAGCTGCAAAGCTCTCGCTGCCTCCATCCAGTTATCAGAGTATCAGCTGATATGACCCACTCAGAAGATAGCTTAATATTTTTACCTAATCTTGCAAACATACATGAGAACCAGGAATCTGTCTGTAAATCAGAGGTTCCTGCCACCTGTATTCTAAGTAACATACAGAAGTGTTTACAGTGGGCACCCTTCAACATTTATTTTTACCATTAAACAAATCCTTAATGGGAACATATTTCCTATATTATTGCAATGGGCATTGCCACAATCACCAGGTGAGATGATGCCTTGCACAGCCTGCTTTCATGTCTTATTTCTTTGTTAATAAATTCGCAGCTCAGTTAAAATTTTGTCCTGGGAGTTCAATCTCAAGATTGCTCAGCTCAGACCTTTTGGGCAGACTCTACTAGTCAAACTTTACCTAATGATCAAAAGCTAAAAGGAAACATTTTTAAAACTGCCTCTGCGTAATACTGTTACAACCTAGCTGGCTCATTACTGGGTAGTTTCCCCTCACCAAGGCTGAGCTGGGGGGAGGTACAGGATCACTGCTCCGGGAAAGTGGAAGCTGCTGGAAGCGGTACGGGCCGAAGGATGTACTGGCCGCCGCTTCCAGCAATTCCCATTGGCTCGGAGCAGCGATCCGCGGCCAGTGGGAGCCGCGATTGGCCAAACTTGCAGACGGGGCAGGTAAATACACCGGCCTGGCCCACCAGGGGCTTTCCCTACACAAGCTGCGACCCGTTTGAGAAACCCTGATCTAACCAGCAAAGGGCACTGCCTTGCCCAGTTTAACAACCAACCAGTTGAGGCGCCATAATTCTTAGAGGACATTCAATTGAAGTGTCTAAGTCAGAGGGGATTGGAGCTGCACTGGAGGCAGCACTCTGGGAGCTGGTTGCAGAGGGAAGGCTGGGGAACATGAGCCTGAGAACTGGGACTACAAGCTGAGGGCTAGGCAGGAAACCTGTGGGGCTTAGTGCTTGGAGCACTGACAGTGCTTGTCTCTGAGCTCACAGTAGACAGAGCACCCTACCAGACATCTAAGGGACAGGAGTTCATCACACACAGTGACATCCTGCAGTGTGGTCAGTTACACTACAGAAGTGTGGCTATTTCCACATGCTCTAAACACTGTGGGGCCAAGCAACTGTGATGGAAATTCTAAGGGCAAGCACACCCAACATTTTCTGGATGTCCTTGCTTTTGGTCAGGCCAGAAATACCTTTAAAAACCCTCTTGCAATCCACCTAATCGGTGCTCAAATTACTGGGGGGGGGGGCTTGTAGGGAAATGGGCCCCCTTATTAATGGGCCACCTCAGTTCTGTCTTATGGTCCCCTTACTTCTCACTACTGTTTAAATTAAAGCAAGCCACTTGACACAGACGGACCCACTACTTCCCCTCCCCCATAACTATGTGGAACTGCACAGAGAACACAAAAATGAAAATTATTTTTTTTTAAAAAAGTATTTTCAGACATTTAAATAATTCAGTTTATCTTCCAGAAGATAGCTGAGTCTATTCTTTTCTTGTATCAGAATGTGGTTTGTCCATCACTAAAATCCTGTACATTTTCATAAGGGGCTTCCTGACAGCTCCTTCAATACCAAAGTCTTTCCTCAGGTCTTACAAAAAATAAAATCCTGATTCCTTTCACTGTGTCCTTACATTAATCTCCAATGTAGTCTGGGAAAAAACACATGATGTTATGTTACCCAGAATGTCCTACCTTTGCTTTTTAAATGAACTCCTATAATTACAGTTCTGATTCAGCTCAGCTGGTCTTGGTCTTCTTTTTTTCTTCAATCAATCATTCTTTGTTTTTGTTTTTTTAAAAAAGCACTTCATTGAGAGCTGAACTAATGCCACCTCATTTGGGTTGAAAGCTCATCATATCTCACAAGCTAAGTCTTGTCAGCACTTGGATGAGAGACCTCAAAGGGAAAACACAGATTTCTCCAGGAAGTGACTGATGGTATGGGTGATTTAATAGGTGGGACCTCTTTTCTCAAAACCAATATTAAACATATGCCCTATGGTGCTGCTGAGTGGCACTGCGCTTTTGGAGGTGTTTTCTGAGGAGGCGCTGCCCACTCTCTGTTATGAGAGATCCCAATGCATATTTTGCAAGAGTAAGTGTGTTAATCTTTGTTTCCTATCTCAGTTCCAACTTGGATAATTATATTTTGCTTTAATTCCCTGTGCAGTTTCAGTCACTATACTATTCTTCTTCCTGTCCTTAATCATTGTATAGTGACACTACATGATGGTAAACAGCTGCAGCTTTCCTCCCCAGGAATGGCTCCATTTCAGCAGTGAGTGAAGCAATTCCTGTTTGTGTACTGAAGTATCATAGTAGTTTTGCCTGTGTAAGGATAGTTGGATCAAACTCATGGCTTGTGGGATTCTTTGGGACAAAAAGGACTATGTAAAATGTACCATATCACCAATATTATTCTATTTTTTCATCAGCATGAGCCATTTGACCATACATTAATGGGCTGTTGCCTGAGGTGGCATCCCCCATCAAGTGCTGCCCTAAATGCCGATCTCTGATAGGAATGCTGCAGTGGAGGGTAAATAACCCCGTATATTGAGAACAAATTAAATGTCTTTCGTTTATACGATTCAAGCTGGTTCCAAAACATTTCTGTGGGGTGAGAGATGGAGAAAATACCAGCAGATATTTAAAGAAAATATTAACAGCTCTTCTGACAGCAAGCTCAAGGGTAAATAGAACATTTTATACACTGGCAATTCAAAGGATGCCTTGAGTGTGAAAAGCCAAAATCAAAGTGACAAGGATTCAGGTTTGCCTTATAAAATGTTGCCGTAAACCCATCTGTATTTGCACAATGTAATTTAAGTGAGCACCTCTTCTCTAGTAAAAGAGGACTTCTTCACAACCCGTTTTTTAATCTGGAAGAAGGGACAAAGTGGCCATAATTTTTGGCCTTCAGCCAGGCTCATACTTTGGTATTACTATTGACTGACCTGTAATTGCTTTTGGAACCAATCAGTTAGCAAGGCAGCAGATTACTAGGAACTGGTGTGCTTACATTGCATCTTGGATTCAGGAAATGTGAATTAAGTCAAAGTGAAGCCTAGTTAGCATTTAGTCCTGGCCTCAATATTATACTAAAGGCTGCAATTTTCCCTCTCTCTTTTTCTCTTAAATAAGTTGTATGTCCATGAAAAACAAAGTAAAGGTAGAAACGTAGGTATAATGGTAAAATTAGGAGTGTTTTCTAGTTGTTTTTAGAGTGTTATTGTTTTAGAGTGTTATTCATTTACCTTAGAGACAAACTGCATCCAAGAAAAACACTTAAAAAGCATTGAATTTTAGGAATAATTCCTCAGTGCCATGTGCACTGATGGCTAAAGACTATTTGAGCTTTGAGCTACATTTTTGTCTTTTATCTATTGAATTTTGGTACCTAGATTTTGACTTTAGCACAGTAACTACTTTAAGTCTTATGACTAGCTGGCCAGAGGTTTAGTTCCAAACAACCCTCAATCCCAAGCAGATATATGACCATGCATAAATATGTTTACAGTATAGTTCTTTAAATTTTATTCCTGCTGTTGAATATGTTGGAATGAGGTTTCCTGTGTAGTAGTCATAGTATTTTGCATTTATGGAGATCCTTTATCAGAGAATCTCTAAACAGTTTACAAAAGGTGGGTAAATACTATTTTTTCCATTTTACAGGCAAGGAAACTGAGGCACAGAGGGGGGGAAACTCAGGCTCATAGAGATTATTTAAAATCAGACAGTGCGTCACTGGAACACAGTCAGGAGCAGCATTGTGTCCATAAGGACCCCAATTTTGTAACACCTTGACTGTTGACTTTGGAGCTGGGAAAACATCAACAAAAATGTTAACAAATATTCTCACTGACTCTAATCAGTGAGAATTCACAGCCCTTAAATATTCACATTATGCTGACATTCATCTGAAGAGGATTTGTTTATATGAAATAGTTGTGAGTTCATCTTGGAAATCTCTTTGCGGATTTGCGATAGGACAAGAAGGAAGTTAGAGAAAAGAAAAAGCAGCAGCAGGGATGCGGATGTGATGGTGGGAGATGTCCAAAGGAGAAACAGGAGACGGTCCTCTGCTCTCGTAGTAATCCAGGCTTTTAAGTGCCTTTTAGGAGGCACTTAAAAATATAGCCATATCCCTGGAGAGCAGCCAGACAATCAAAAAAAGGAAGAAATACCCCATGGCACCTATCTGTTAAGGTAATATCCTGACATATTTGCCACGATGTCTCAAGGAGCAAATATTGCCTAGGTCATGACAGACCACTCAAGCTTCCCAGTCACAGGGGACAAGCAGTAGTAGAGAAAGAGGTATTGCTGCTGATATGAGTGTTGAAGGAGGGCCTGTCAACTGTGCCTCACATGAGGGTGATTGCTCAACACTGAGAAGTTACTCATGAGGCTGGGAAGTGGATAATTGACAGGAGGTAGAAGTTCCTTGAAGAGATCCAATATCTGCTAATTCTTCTACAGCAGTACTTGCTGGAGAAAACAAGTTCCTGTTGTATCAACAGCTGGAGGTGGATACATTAACACCTTTCAGAGGTTTAAGGATTAGAGAAAAGCACATTCTCACCCCATGCCAGCTGGCTACAACGGGCATGCTCCCAGACCAGACAGCCTTCCATTGAAAAGGGATGCAGGGATTGCAGTTTATCATTGACACAAGGGAATTATAAACTTAAGGAATAATCTACAAAATACTACTTGCTTTGTACTGGTCAATTTCACCATAATGAAATAACTTCATCCTGGTAAAGCTGGCCTGCCCTTGAGTCCTCCTGCAACATCTTTAGATTTTTTACTTTTTTTTACTGGGATTACCTGGTTATATGTACAGCTGGTTGGCAAATTATTTTCCCCTGTGAAAAATTTTGAAACTTTTTTAAAATTAATTTTGTGAAATTATTTATTTGAAATTTTTAGATTTTGGAGTTTGAGTGTCAAAAAATAAATAACTCCAAGCCTGATGATTATTATTTTAATTTTTTCAACACCACTTGAAAATATTGAACAAAAATAGTTGGTTTGTTTTTGTTTTTAATATTTGTTTTCCAGCTATTTTTGTTTAGCTGAAAAGCCATTTTTTTAATTAAAGATAATTTCAACCAGCTCTACGTAATGTTTTTCTCCTGTGTGGCTCTGTTTCTGAAAGACACACAAAATGGGGAGGAGGGGGAAGAAGAGGAGGGGGAGAGGAGGAAACTTCAAGAGGCTTATGAATGAAAGCCAAGTGTCTAAGCAGGTGTTAGGTGGGAGTTACTTGCCTGAGCTAACCCAGTGCAGGGTGAGTGAAACTCAGGCCCTCTCAGAAAGCAGCATTAGAACTGTCAGCAGCAAGGATTAGGTAACTAAGCACTAAACGCAGAGAACATTCCAAACTAAATGCCAAAGCAAAGCAAAACTATTAAGACCATAACATTAAACACAGAAACTGAACATTAATCACATTAAATGAGCTCTACGTTCTACTCTGAAGCTCACTAACCTGAGACTCTGGCAGACAACTAGTTGGAAAAAATTTCAAAAGGCAGAAGCCATATATATCTACCCATCACCTTGGTATCTGACACTACTCTGCTGAGACCTCGGTTTTGTTCACAGAAGTAGGATCCCAGATGATTTCATTAGACTGCTTCTGTGAGGTCTACCGTGATATCTACCACAAAAATTGGCCCTGGACGGACATACAGGACTTTCAGGCTATTCAGCAACACCTTAAACTGCATCATGAAGTGAACAGGAAACCACTGTAGAGATCTGAGCACTCGCCTTATATGCTCATAGTGACACACTCCACATTAGCAGGGCCAGCTCTGGCTTTTTTGCCTCCCCAAGCAAAAAAAAAAAAAAAAAAAAGGGGCGGGGGGCACAGCGACAAAGTAGGGGGGAACAAAACAGGGCACAGCCGGAGTGGCAAAGCGGGGGGCTGGGGGAGAGGCAAAAAAGCGGTGTGGCCGGCAAAGCAGAGGAAAAACAAAACAAAACAAAAAACCCTACAGGGCAGCTGGAGCCAGGGTGCAGGGGGATTCCCTGTGCTGCAGGGTGCGTGCCCGGTCTAGTGGAGAGGAGAGAGAGGGGGAGGGAGCGGGGGGGGGGGAGGAGACCAGCACTTCAGTGGGGCTCTCTCCATGCAGCCCCGACTGCCGCGCTGCCTGCCGGGAGGGCTCCGCGCTGCTCCAGTTGGCGGGGAGGGAAGGACGCGGCCTGCCCTGCCGAGTTGGTTGCAGAGCGCTCCCCTCCTCCGCCCCCTACAGGTGGCCGGAGCAGCGAATCCCCCCCAAAAAAATAAAAGAGCAGCCATGCCACCCTAGGTTTGGCCAGAATGCCACCCTGTAGAATCTGCCACCCCAAGCATGAGCTTGCTCAGCTGGTGCCTGGAGCCAGCCTTACACACTAGGCACTGGCATTCTACGTCTCCTGACTACATTAATAAATTCTAAGGCCAGAAGGGATCACTGTGAACATCTAGTCTGACTTCCTGTATAGCCCAGGCCATAGAATTTCCCCAAAATAATATCTAAAGCATATCTTTTAGAAAAAAAATCCGATCTTGATTTAAAAATTGTCAGTGATGAAGAATCCACCACAACCCTTGGTAAATTGTTGCAATGGTTAATTATTCTCACTGTCAAAAATTTATTCCTTATTTCTTATTACTCTAGGCTGTCTTCAAGGACAGTCCTAAATAGAATCTGTTACAGTAGTATAGTTTCGAGATGACAAAGCCATGACCGATGACTGCAAGGTATGCCTGAAAGAGATTGGGAAGAATGTTTGGAGTTTGCTAGAAGCCATAGATGATCAAAAGCACGAGAGGCCACTGTAGCCTGAGAATCCAAGAACAAGAATGGACCCAGAAGAACCCCCAGATTATCCCACTGCTCCCTAGCCTTGTTTCGAAAATTTCAGCTGCATTGTCATTCAGGTTTATAACACTGATCATTCTTCTTTAATCTCCCTGCTGTTCTGCATCCTTGCATTAGCATCAAGCAATCTTTCTACTTTAATTTTAATGTAGTTGTGTGAATTATGAAGTAGTACAGTATGGTATCCTTTCAAGCCTACTTGTTGTCTTATTTTTAATGATGCCAACTAATTCCAGCAAGCCTCTATTAATACATCTCATTTTATAAAATTTAATAACTTTTAAGTGATTATAATGCATAATGCAATACGGATTAAATCTTCTAGTTTAATTTATGTTAAATATGCCTTTCATGTTTAAAATGGTGAGTGAAAAGATACTATGAAAAAATATTTTACAGGCACTTCTTAATAAACCAAGGCTTGTGGGAGGCTTGGGGAGGGAATCAGGTATATCATCACTTTGTTATAATACTGCATGACATGTAGAATATAGTATGATGGATGATGTTATAACATTTCTACTGTGACTGTAAAATTCTAGCCATGGCATTGTATGAAAATATGCCTCAATTAAGCTTCATTAGTTATTTCGTCTTTGATGCTACAAATAATTTAGGCTAGGATGTGATTATAATGAAGTTTTGATTATGCTGGTTACCACTCCTCTTAAACAAATGTGCACATTATCAATGTTTGCATGTGCAAGTGATTTGATTACTGTTCACATTATTGTGTGTAGAAATGTGTTAGTCGAACCAACAAATATGGTTTATTTTTGGAATCTAGAAAATTAGCTCTTTACTGAGGTCTGAATATCTTTTAAAGTCCCTGGAAATAACATACACTACAAGGAATAGAATTGTAAACTAATGTTTATCAACACTGTCCAGTTTTCAGGTAGGCATGAATTGCCTGCAAATGTGCAATAGCTGAGCAATTCCATAATTTCTAGGAATGATTGATGCAGGAAAGGAAACTAAGAATCCTTCAAGTTCACCTTGGTAGAATTTACAACTATAAACTGCAAAGAACCATGATTTACCCTGATTTAAAAATGAATTTACATTTCCAGTCTTCAAAATGACAAAGGCTAAAACTCACTATAAAAGGGAAAGAATCAAGGAGACGGAGCTGATTTGTAATTCCCACCCTCCCTACACCATTCCCAAGAGCAGCTTGCAAACAGCAGGTGCTCTTTTACCTAGCTGCAGACTTCCCAGAAGGTGAGAGAGTCCAAAATCAACAAACTGAAGGATAGGCGCAGATCCTGAATGAGTACACCCAATATTCTGACTTGGAGAAAAAGTTCAGTCCTCCTCCAACAGTTCGCAAACTCCTTCCCCCCGCCCCCTTACATTACATCACATTATGCTTCTAGATAAGAAGATCAACTGTATTCATTTTTGCTCATGCCCCTTACCTAGTACTGGTTGCCTTACATTACAGCTAACCAACTGATAAGTGTTAGAACACATCTCTTATTTGTTTAATGTACTGTATCCAATATCACACTTCCATTTCTTTCACTATCCTGGGAGCAATAGAGGCACTGAATCTTTTCCCCTGGTGCACATGTTATTCCTCAAAGAGATATTCCTAGATAGGACAATCAGATGCCAGCTAACCAATGCATTTCCAACATAGAATCAGTATTTCTAATGTACTACTGCCCTGGAGATATGATTCAGAATACCAGGGTAGCTAATACTCACAGTAAGGCAGATCCTGCATATCTCTTCTCAATGTAACCTAATACACATACTGCTAGTGACAATTTACAACAATACATTGCTGATACCTCAATTATACTTCTCCCAGTTATGGTACTTTGTGAAGGAAGGATGAATATTATATAGAAATACAATTATAGGAATAGATTAATAAGGAAGCATCTGCTATTTGATCAGTCAATTATGTACTTTTTCTTAATGACTTTGAGGAAAAGATCAGTAATAGCAGATTAAAAATCAATGATCTGTTTTGAAGATGAATTTTAAATCCCTATTGACTGAAGACTGAGGGATGAGTCTGGATTGTTGCTGTTTTAAAAGCCAACAGTTGTTAATGGAAAACAGAGGAAATGTTGGTCAGATGCCATATGACTGAGTTTCTGAATAATCTAATTCAGACATATTTATGATTATTATATTTTAGGACATAGAGTACCCAAAAGTAATGATGAATTCAAATAATCAATCATGAATAAAAATAGTACTGAAGCCACAAAAGCCACATGCAATAGGGTTCTTGATAAACAACCAACAGTATTTACAACAGCTACTTATTTAAATGTTTCACTGTTATGACACTAAGAACTCATCAGTGCCAACAAGCAAAGGGTTCATTCCTCTGTAACAGCAACTCCTAGCGGGCCTGACAATCTCACTACACCTCGCACCCTGCTTTCATAGTATTTATCATACAGAATGTTATGTGAGGTCTTCAATAAAAGCTGGGTTCTTACTGATCATTAATGTCATTGTGAAACGTATGCACAAATACCATGAAAAAAAGTTGTGTATATATACTGAAAATACGTTCCTAGAAAGAGTCTCAATCGAGGTAGCATTGGTTTCTGCCAGACGAAAGGATATATATTCCCCTGTCTGTCTTGGTTCACATATAAATTAAGCATCTAAAGCCAATACAAGGAAGCCCCATTTGCACATGAAGTCAACATGAAGTCAACACACCAGGGAATAAACCTTGGGGGGTCATCCTGACTCTTGGGACAAACAATGGATGTTTGGGAGATATCAGACGACAAAAGGACACCATTTTATCATTAACCAAGGAAGCAAAAGGACAGTACTTTTTGCATTCATGAAAGAGGGATCCTAGTCATGTTGGCTGGAGATGCTGGGAGATTGCTTTGGGTGACAAACTTTTGTAGACAGGGGCTTGGCCTGTTAAATATATATTTTTTTGGCATTTCTTCACCCCATTTTTCCACCCCGGGCAGCTGTCTCGCTCATCCCACCCTGGTTACAGCATTCTTGTGTGTATACTGTCCCTCTAGGGACATCATCTCTGGTAACTCTTGTGAGTGGCTAGTGGACACGGGGCTGGATGCTACAGGAATTGCTCTGAGGACTCAGGGGTTGTTGTGTGCCTATCACTAGCCTGCAGAGAGGGAGTGAGGTTTGCAGAGGCCTGGAAGGTAGCGCTTGTGTTGCCAGAGGTTTTTGGTTCCAGGGAGCTGGACTACAACAAGCACAGATGAGATGACAGCACACTAAGAGCAGGTAGCGGTAAGGTGGTGCCTCATGACGACCCTGGGTAGTCTCATAGCAGTACCAACTGATTCCTTCTCAGTACAAAAGTAATATTATAAAAAGCAAACTTGCTCTGCTTGCTGAGACTTACATGTATTGGTGAGGCAGGGTCAGGCTGAACACTCTAAAAACAAAAACAGAAAAAAAATATTTACAGGTTTCTGGATCCCCAAAAATTCCAGGAGAGTTTGTGGATAGGAATTATACTTATTTCTTACCTTTAGAAGGGAATACTGGCAACCGGCCATGACAAGACAGAACAGGAGGACCCAAATGTCTTTACAGAAGCCTTGGTTCAGAGTCAGGAACCCAAGAAGTGAGACAAGAACGACTAGAAGAACAGCCAACACATTCTCCTTGATAGCGTCAGTCCTACAAGAATAAAATAAATAAAAGGGGTTTCAAAAGGAGAAAAGTATCCATGTAACTATTGGCGGATAAAGGGACAGATTCTCAGTTGATGTAAATTGCCATCGCTGCACTCTCTTGGCTACAACACTACACCACCTGAGGATCTGCCCTGAAAACTCTACACCAACTGCTTGTGGACTTAGTGTATAATTTTTTATTCTAAGTCTTTAGTTGTACATCTCATTATGACACGCAAACCTTGTATTCAAACCTGTTTATTTTATTTCATAGTTGAATAGATTTTAAGGCTAGCAGAGACCATTATGATCATCTAGTCTGACTTTCTGCATAGAATTTCACCAAGTAATTTGTATACTTTAGTGTGCATTTCCCTGTAAATCTCTCTATAAAACAGTTTTTAAAGGGAATGATATACATTGATGTACTAAAAATGCTAAAGACAAAATATAGTATGTGGCCAAAGGTGGCGAGCAATACTGTTGTCTTGTTAAAATTATTCTTTAAAGTGCAACCCTAACAATATAGAATTAGAAAAGATATACAATTTGTTCTTATCTGTAGTACTGAAACATATTAAATGTTTCATATGTTTAATAAGATTTATTAGAACAGGTGCACAGAAAAGCAATTTAAATATTCAATCCATAACAAAAACAGTGTATTGTGGATATTTTTCCATGTACCTGAAGTGCTTAGACAAGGCACCACATATACAGCAGCATATATGCTAGATCTAACTTTTCTTACTACATACCATGATTTCTGTAGAACACTAAAGCTGTCTTCTGAAATATCTGCAGCAGAGATAATATTAACATGCATATAGGGCATACACCCACACAAAGAGATCAAGCTCATGACAGGCTAGCCTGCAGTCACTGCCTATGCAGGCTTAGTTGTTCTGGTTTGATAATAGTCTAGCAGATTATAAGGGGTGGAGGGTCTAGTAGCAAAGAGCACTGTCAAAACAGCTGATTACAACTGACATAGGGGAAAGAAAAGAAGAAGAGATGCCAGAGAAAGAAACAGAATTGTGTCTCATCAAATAATTGAGTTAGGGTAAGGGAAAACAGGGGGATTCCCTCCTGCATTTTGTTCTTAAAATTTGGAAGTATTTCAGTGACAAAAATCTGGCACCTTTCCCTCTTTTCCTGATTCACACACAACACTAATTTTCAAATCAGTCACATAGGCGCTAACTTCCCCTCTGCCTGGTGAGTGTTCGACACTTCCCTGCCCCTGGCCCCGCCCCTGCATCACCTCTTCCCACCTCGCACCACCCTCACTCCGCCCCCTTTCCACCCCTTTCCCAAATACCCTGCTCCCATTCCACCCCCTTTCTCCCAAGTCCCCACCCCTGCCCCATCTCTTTTCTGCCTACTCCCCTAAACACGCGGCATCCCTGCTCCTCCCACTCCCTTCCGGAAAATCCTAAGTACTGCCAAACAACTGTTAGGCAGCGGCAGGGGCAGGAGTGCTGGGAGGGAGAGGGAGGAGCGAAGACATGGTGTCATGCTTGGAAGGAAGAGGCGGCAAGACAGGGGCAGAGGGAGCTTGGCTGGTGTAGAGCACCCACTAAATTTTTCCCCATGGGTGCTCCAGCCCCAGACCATCCACAGAGTTGACACCTATGCCAGAGGCAGCAGGCCCAGAGTCCAGAGTCAAATTGGGGACTATGGCACAAATTGGGCCCTCACATAAATCAAGGTCTCTTCTCATATAGGAGGAGGAGTCCTGTGGCACTTTAAAGACTAACAGATTTGAGCATAAGCTTTCACGGGTAAAAAAACCCACTTCTTCAGATGTGGAGGAATTCTTCGGGCTCCTCATTGATTTTGTGGATACAGACTAAGATGGCTACCCCTCAGATACTTCTTATATAAAAGAGTCACAGGCCAGAAAAAGCTCTGAAGTTTGAGACTTGGAGCACAGAAACATTTTCCCACACTTAAACTAAACAGGTATTTATTTAAAAGGAGTCCCACCAGTCACTCCTTTTTTAATAGTTTGCATTTTTACCTGTGAGGAGAAATTCATGCCACTTAGTATGAAGAAAGCTTACCGATCCAGTAATGCCAACAAGGCAAGTCGATCATACCAGACTTTAATCCACTTGCCAGGAAATATAATAAATTTGTAAAACTGCCTGTTAAATTTTCGTTGTGCTGAAGAGCATGAAGAGTCCTCAAAGTCCTGACTCAGATGCTTTAAAACAAACAAAACACACACACATACACACAGAGTTTCATATTGGCACACGGTTGCCACTAAAGTACATGGTCTGAAAGTTAGAATGTATATGTCAATGTTTCATTCCAATTTCTTTATAAATGAATACTGGTGAAAATTTTTACTCTCCATTTTATTTCAACCATAAGCAACACAATATATTAATCTCATTTCTTATAGATGATCAGAAGTTATGCCAAATATGCAAAATACTATTAACAATACATTATCAAGTTTTAGTAACAAATTGCTTCTTTAATCCCTGTGGTTTATCTTGTCTATGGTTTTCTGGCTTCTTTCACACTGCAGACCAACCACAGCATAAGCCACAACCGTACCTGACGGGAAAAGATTCTTGCCACTAGAATCCTAGTGAATCCTAGAATTCCATGTGACATCAAATATGATTTGAGACAGATTGTGTTCCTTCTGTCAGTAATTTTTAAGCAAAATATTAATTCAAATAATACACAGTTTTTACATTATTTAAGTTACAATTTAGACATTTTACTTAATGTACTATGAACAATTTTAAAAAGCCAAAAGTGAAATATGAACATTTAAAATTTTTGTTGATAATATCTATCATCTAGGAGTGTTTTCTATATTTGGTCTCCTGGCTCTACAACCTCTGCTCCAACAGGAACTATTATAGTAATCAATTTTCCTGTTCTTTTTCCTTTTTATTTTTAATCACACTCACCTTAAATTCATTACTACTACTCTCCTAATTTAGTTTTATGACTTGAAAAAGAGTAGAAAAATGACAATGCTAGCAAAGGAATTGTTTAAAAATCTAAACAGGGCACTATGGCCCTGATTTTCCAAACACTTCAGCATGGGCTTAAAGTTAAGCACATGAGCAGTCCCATTGACTTCAATTGAATACATATGCATGAAGTTAAACATGTGCATAAGGGTTTGCAGGACTTGAGCCTCGATCAGGACTTCTGTGTTGTAGTCAGTGCTTTGTCACTGAATGGCTGTGACTTGCATGAGGCCACACTAAATCTACTGGTGCCTCCATTTACCCATCCACAAAATGAAAGAAATTTATTAGGGCTTGTCTACATGAACACTTAGTTCACACCAAACTGGAGTGTGACTCTACCCTGAATTAGTCTGTCCATGTGGCCCCTGCTGACATGCACTGACAGTTTGTTAGCGTGCTTTGATTTACTCCACTTTGACATGAACTGTTAGTGCACATCTATAAGGTCTACACAGAGAATTAATGCACTGCAGGCTAGTGCAGGTAGATTCACACTGCAGCTTGCTACGAATTAAATTATCATATAGACAAGCTCTCAGCTAACTTATATGGGTGTCTGAAGCTCTGACCTGGAGTAGTCAATATGTTGACGGTGGGCCAAATCCTGACTCCCAGACACTTCTGAATGGACCTCCACATCTTTTTAATTATCATCATCATTATTTTTTTATTATTATTTTCTCTGGAGTCTGGACGTTGACTATACTTTGACCAAGAAATTTGGATGTAGACCCATCCAAGTCAGTAACAAAACTCCTAATGACTTCAACAGGGTTCACTTATAATCACAAGATTAGAAGCCATAAAAACATGGATTCTAGTCCAAAACTTGCAGCATGATCTTAGGCAAGACATTCACTTCTCAATACCTCAGATTTCCTATAGATAAGATAAGGGTGATGATAATTCTCTAGTTAGCAGGTGGTTTACAAATATTTATTAAGCCTACAAAGTTCTTTGAGATTCTTGCTCAGAAATCTCTATACAAATCTAAATTATCATTTTATATGCATTTATAACATACATAGGCAAAAAATGAGTTTTACAACAGCTACTTTCCTGTCAACTTTTAGTTCCTGTTAAAAATATAAGTCAAGATAAATAATTATCTGATGTTTTAGGTTTATTAACATCAGACTTGAAGTGGCCATGCTGGGGTAGGGTGAAGGTGTTAAGCTTGGGATGAGGGCATCTCCAAAATCTGGAAGACGGCTTGGAGGGTGTCAGAGACCCCAAACCCACAAAAACTATAAAAATAAACTATGTCCTTGTCATATTACAAACCAAACTGAACACTAAAGGCCTGCTTTCGACAGGCAACGAGTAACTCCAGCTGCTGCAAGTGGAGAGTGCTCTGCCGTCCCACAAATGATATCCAGGACCCAGGATCAGACCCTAAAAGTTTTACTTCCCAGTTCTGAAAAGAGGAGACATTCCTGATATTTTAGGCCTACATGCCCACACTAATCTGCAAAGTAGATGTGTCAAACTATTAACATTTGGCAATGTGTATAAAATCCTAACAGCTGTGTCCTCTGGTTTTCAATTTTTACAATAAGAGATTATTTACATGTTGACAGTCTCTTTGTACAGCTAACGTGTGCCTAATGCAAATGCTTAGCAGACTTAGACTCATTGTAATCTCTAAATATTCTAATACAAGGCACTTTGGAAAATTTGTCCCTGTTATTAAAAAAAAGGTCCAAAATGCTCCTTAAGGACCCAGCTCTGCCACCTTTGCTCAGAGTAGTCCCTTATTATTTTTAAACAAATGGAGCTACTTGTCTAGTAAGATACTACTCAATGTGTAGCCAAACAAGCCCTCCCAGCAAAGCAATACTATATAAATACAAAAGGGTTAAAATGGTTGCCTTCACACCAGGTGGTCGGTTCTACAACATATTTACGTGACACGATTTGTTAAAATGTTAGAAACTGAAATACAATGTACCCGTGGTGTTTCTGACAGGGTTCTTTGTGCCACCATCAGAAAGAGCTGCTGCTGGAGTGCACTTGCAGCGTGATCTTCTGAAGATGGTTCCTGACTCTCCGAAGTGGTAGTACTAGAAGAACTGAACTGTGTTTCACTGTGCACAGGGGTAAAAAGAAATGAAATGGTTTTAGAAAGAGTCAAGTCAATACCATTTAAAACAATGGAGCAGGAGGTCTGGCTGCCTCATGGGATCCACAATGGGACATGGAGCCTTCCACCTCATAGCTCAGGCCTCTAGTGACCAAGAGTCATTTGTTTTTGATGGCTGTTTGTTGACCGCAGTCCAGTTCCCTGTGGAAAAGTGTTCTTTTCAGAAATGCCACTATCTGAAGAGGGACTTCTGAAGATGTATACTACTAGTTTAAGGAACAGCCAGGCTCTTGCTGCCAAAAAACCCTGGGTGTAATCCAGCAGGCGCTCTGCTCTTGCTTAGCTCTCTGTTCTTGTTTAAATAGACCAGCCCCAGGGCAAAGTAGGGAGCCTCTTTAATTACTCAGTTTGTTTTGGTTGTGAGCCCCTGGCTGTCCCTTAAAGAGGTTTTATGCTCCTTCATAGCACCCTTTCTGGTAGTCTCAGCAAACATTTCAAGGATGAAAGGGCAGAGATTTAACTCTTTAAGCCCCAGAGGTGGTCCATCCACAATCGGCTGAAGGCACACCATATGACTGTGCTATCATTGTCCACTAGTACTTATCATGTGGACAACAGATATCAGTTTCCAACGATGTCAATCCACCACATTTCAGGAGCACTAAAATTTACTTTAAATTTCTGCAAGAGAAATCTTTAATATGCTTTTTCTTTTTAGTCAGCCCTAAATCCTTCTTTCTAGGCATAGGTGTCCGTCAGCCCATCATTTTAGATATTGTGAAAACTCCCTTCTTGTTCAATTGCATCTGTAATTAAGGTCTTAGAAGGCAAGTCCCCATGGCAGGTCTTTCTCTAGTCCTTTCTTCTTGATTCTGTACATTTAGCATTTAAATAATAAAACCTTGGTAAAGAGTCTAATATACACTGTTTAATAATAAATACATACATACATACTACTACACACTGGATTGCAAAAAACAATCTCGTTACTTGACATCACTTTATTTAAATAAAATTCTTGCTGAGAATTCATCATTTAAATGTTACTCTTGGATGGGATTCTTTTTTGGATACCTATTCACTTTTCCTGTCACAACTGGGATTTCCACATCTGCCTTCCCATTCTAATTTCAGTATCTCCCAGCCTTTATCAACCCTATGGATTTATGTGGCCCCCATTACCATAGTATCTGAGGGTCTCATAACCTTTAACTTATTTAGTCACACAACACCCTTGTGAAGTAGGGCAGTGCTATTACTCCCATGTTACAGATGATGAGCTGACATACAGAGAGGCTAAGTGACTTGCCCAGAGTAACATAGGAAGTCTGCAGCAGAACAAGGAATTGAGGACAGGTCTTCCAAGTTCCAAGCTAGTTCCGTAACCACTGGACCATCCTTTCAACTTTAGTAAGCCAGATCTTCCATACAAATTCCTTAAGCATATGCCAGACAAAAGGGAAAAGTAAATAGATAAGTATCTGTCCAGTAAGATACAGAAAAGAGAATGAAGTGTTGCATGCTATATTTACATAGTTCATCTCTTAAACTGTCTACCTACTCCCCTAGCCATTGCTTTGCAAAAGCCAAGCGAAGTCTGGTGCATCCTTACCTTTTGTCTATTTTCTTTTACCCCACATCTAATAAGGAACGGCCTGGCATGATGATACTACACTCACACACCACAACTCTCTGGCCAGAATCCCTTGCCCTTGCCTTCTGGACGAAACAAAAAAAAATCTGTTCACCATACTCATGACACTTCTCCCTATAATCAAGCCTTCCCTTAGAGTTCAACTCTTCTCCCAAGAAACCAGAAGATACCCCACTAGGCTTTCCAAGTTAACACACTATTTTCTATTTCCTCTCAGCAGCAGAATTCACAGCTCCACTCACCAGCTGTATCTGGCAGAAGCAATTAATTCCAGAGGTTGTCAACACCCAGGAGGCCAGCAGTGGGAAAGTCAGGAACTTTGGAAGCCTAGTAGGACAGTTCGGACAGAGGGGTGGAGTGTGTGAACTGGGAAGGCAGCGGTGGGAAAAGCAGCAACTCAAAAATAGAGGCTGTGCTGCACTTGGAAAGCTGCTTCTGTGTACACTTTGATTTACATTTGGTGAGAACACTAGTATATGTTAAAAAAAATCTTATCTAATCTCTCTCTTGTTCTTTATTTCTCATGCTGCCTCCATCATCAGTCTCCCCCAGCCCCACCTTCTTAGTTGTCTTCCTCCCTATGACCCACATGGCTCTGATCATTCTCACATTCATGTGCTACACCCTCTTTCCAATGCTGAATAGTTTAATTTTTAAACTATTTATATTTAAAGATATACACCATGTCTGATGACACATCACTATCACACTAACAACGAATACCAATGAGAAATTCTACAGTTTTGTTTGTGTTTTTATAAACCTTTAACTGGGTTCCATAAAATTAGAATATATAATGTATAAATAGGAGCAAACACTCCCTAATTACTGAATAATTGTAACATAAAGCTGAACATCATAGTGTAAGATGGGGCCTTGATGAACAGAAAATACATTAGTTGGCAGAATCAAATTAAGGCTATCAAGATCTACCGTAAACGGCAACATTAATATAAGCAAAGGTATAATTACACTAAATTTTGAATTGTAAATTAATAACTAAAGATATGTTTGACAAACATGTAACATATGCATGACTAATGTGAAAGGCACAGAGCACCCTGTTGATAACAGAAAGAGATTAACATTCTACTATATTTTTTTTACTCAGCATACAGTTTTACTACATCAAGGAACAAGCATCAATTTAGCTGGACAATTGCACAACACTAAATATTTTATTGTAACCACAAAACACTTGAAAATCTGTTTTATAAATTGCCTGTTTGTCTTTCATGACTTTTTTTATGTCATTGAAAATTTTTGCCAAAAATCAGTCTAAGCAATAACACAGCTCATGCTGATCCATATTCCACTACTTATCCAGCCTTGAGACCAAAGTTATGAGGTGAGATCAAGAAAGAAGTCTGTATTTTCTTCGAATGCAATCTACTTCTCCCCCGATGGACGCCTTACTTAAGGTGTGTTCATACTGTTCAATAAATGCATGGACAGAGACAATATTCTGGTAGGTTAAAAGTGAGAGATCCCCAAAATGTGGTCCAATGTCCACCTTTTGGTAGCCAAATGGTGCTGGTTTTTCTCTTTATCTAGTGTTGCTGTTTTGAATTACAGCTGAAAGAACATAAAATATTTTCCTAATATTACTTTTCTACTGTAAGCAGCTGCAGTTGTGGCCACAGAGATAATTGTGCAATGACGAATGGGAGGGGTGGGGACCATACACCTCTACAAGTGGGAACAGGGAGTCCGCAAGATACTCTATTAAGAATGTGAGTGGCACCTTAGAGACTAACAAGTTTATCTGAGCATAAGCTTTTGTGGGCTACAGCCCACTTCATCGGATGCATGTAGTGGAAAATACAGTTGGAAAATATATATATACACACACAGAAAGAGCATGAAACAATGGGTGTTACTATACACACTCTAACGAGAGTGATCACTTAAGGTGAGCTATTATCAGCAGGAGAGAAAAAGAACTGTTTGTAGTGGTAATGAAAATGGCCCATGTGATTCAGATAGTTAAAAATGTCAAGAACTCCTAGATTAAGTCCTGGGCTGATTTTTCCCTTTTAGCATGAATGTGAAGAGGTGACAGCAAATGCTGTGGCTAACATTATGATTGTGCCTAAATAATAAAAACAACATGACTAAAGAAATATGCCTAATAAGCTATGAAATGGAAAGATCCTATAGTCAGTGCTTCAGACTGCAGCGACTGGGTCATATGACCTTAGCAAGAAGTCACCTAAATTGATCCAACTAAAATATTTTAGCCAAATACTTTTTTTTAAAAACTAGGAAAAAACCACAACCCCACTAAGCAGAGGAACAATGCAGCCAAGAAAAATGTGATATATATAGAAAAGATACATTTTTAAAATTTAACTTTGGGTAAGGTCCTAATTTAGCCTGTTTCCTTTTTGGCTTCCTGTGATTAAAGTTAAGAATGTGCCTAAATACCTTCCTGAACTGAGGCCTAACTGACCAAGTTAAACAAAAGCCCATTAAGGCTAACTTGGTACGCATAACTCTGAATTCCTTGCCTTTTGTGCATTTTCAAATTCTATCAGTTTGTGGTACTAATGCAGGAGTTTGCATTTATGATAGTATAAGGATACAAGTCTTGAATCAACATCTGCACAGATTCCCTTTTCTCACCGCTGTTGTCTTCCTGCTGCACTTCACAAGACTCGCTGCTCCTGCCCCCACAGAATGGATCTACATCAGCATTTCCTTATTCCTACTCCTCATTTGCATGGCTCTCCTGCTGTGTCCCTCTTCTACATTCATTGCTGCTGGAATGATTCTCCAGCAGCACTCATCTGGCTCATACATCTAGATAAGTCATGACATTAAACCCATCAGTTTTGAGGACTTTTTCTTTTTAAGCCATAGAAGGTTTACATTTAATGCATTAGGACATTAGATGACAAGGCTTTCTTCTTAAAAATTAGAAGGCAAATTGAAACATAGAATGAAAGTAGAAATATATAAAATCAGAGCACCAGGAAGATTAGATAATTGCCCATCAAACTGATTATGACAGACAAGGAAAAAGCTGTGAAGTTTAGGAAGCGCTCTGACCTTTTTCTATAAATTCACTAATTATGATTTTTGAAGGGTCATTGTCAACTGAAAACTCCTTATTTTAATATTCCGTAACAATACTATTGATAGTAACTTAGATTATTAAAACCAAAATAGTTTAAAATCCAGTTTGCATTTTGCTATCTGTACTACTCTGTTCACTTTCTGCATTTCTCTCAGCTAGGAAATAGTATTAAAAAAGGATATCTAATTTCACTAATAGGCAATTTCACTTTCAGGTTCTCAGTGCAGCCGTGTAAACAGAGTACTGAACGGGAGTATTTATTTGTTTTAAAATTAACTTTTCCCATTAGAAGTTACAAAAATCCTGAAAACATTTTAATTAGTCTTAAACGTTGAGAAAAAATATTTTGCAACAATCTAAATCTCGATCCAAATTTGATTTCATATTGTTTCTTTAAAACAACATTATGTATTATGGGTACAGTGGTAGTTGTAACCAGTTAAGGTTATGTTAGCGTTTCAATTTGACGGTGGAAAGAAAAAGGAATATCTGGTCTGAGTTTTAATAAAATAAAAAATGGATAATAATCCTTGAATAAATTACAGATTTTGTGTTGTATGATTCAAAGTTCCACAGCTTAGTATACATTTTCCAGAAAAATGAGGGGAGGGGGAGGGGGAGGGGAGGAGAGAGGGAGGGATTTAAAATATTTTTCCTGGGAAGCATCTCACTTTTCTTTGTATTCCTCTTGCAAGAAATCGAACACACTCTGGGATCTGCGACCTGTCATTTAACCACATTGCTACTCCTTACGTCCTGATTACTAGAATATCAGTAATGGCACTGGTGGTGTTTCTCTGTAGAGCATTTTATATATTTTCAGCCTAAACAGAAAATGTGCGTGTCAAGTTGAACCCAATGAATTGTAATGTGCCACAGCCAGAATATTGCCACTTCCCAGAATGATAAAAAAAAAAGAAGAGAGAATGAAAGCAAAGAGAGGAAAAACCTTAACAGTGACCTCAGCAATGTTAAGGCAAAATAACTTCCCAAATGCATGGAATGTGTGAAGGGCATGTGATTTTAAAGTTTTGTTTCAGTTCTTCCATGAGGGGAAAAAAAACGGTAAAGCAACCTTGTTGATGATCTTCCAGACTAAGGACCAACAACTATATAGCTGTAGAGACTTTTGTTCCTCCACAGGATTTTGCTGCCATCATGTGGCAATGGTGCCCTCACGGACTCATATTACAGTCAAAAGATCCATTTCTCCTCTGTGTTAAAAATGCAAGAATAGATGCTGCAGCAGCTGAAAATCTAGAAGAGATTGTAAATGGATATATGGTAATATGTTACAAATCCTTTTCCTCTTGTTTACAGAATGGATGCCAGAAAGATAGCCACAGAATTGTGTTGCATTTTTAAAGGGCGGTTCACCATTTGGTTTAGGAAAATCTAGAATTCAAAGCAGGATGGAATTATAACTTTTAACCACAAAAAACAAATTAATGCTTAAACCTTCCTATAGAATTACATTTAAAAAGGACCCTCGAAGAACAAATCTTTTGAAATCATCAAATCCCAAAACTGGGTGGGTTTGGGTCTCTGAGTTTTCTCCTCTAATCCCCAAAGATCCTATTGTATTTTTATTGCAAAGAGTTCAAAATCTGTGCAGTGGAGCAAATGCATACATTTGTCAAAGGGCAACATGAGTTTTTCACTAATAGTAAGAATCACCATCTTGTTACTATGGCTAGAGGCTGTTTCTGTCATTTGAGTCACCTTCCTGAGCGGAAAAAATAGCTGTTTTAATGATATGACATCTTTCAGTGCTGAACAACTTGCAAACAGCGTATGTTACTATTTCAACACAAGTTTGAAGTGCAAGGGTACATTTATAAGGTGTTTGGGGAATTTGCCAGAGGCAAAAACTATGAAGTATTAATGCACTTATCCAGAAGATGTGTGTTGCTGCTAAGGTGTTCAGATAGATGCTTTCGTACAGTACAAAGCACTCAGCAGCTACTTTATTTACGGAAGTGAATGTGAATCAAATGAGACCCAGGCCAGAAACACTTGCATTTTACAGCCTTTAAAAGCTATATTGGAAGGATATTTTAAATTAACGTTTTTCTTAGTAGTTGTTAGAAACACTAGTTCTTTTTAGCCTAGGATCCCAACTGCTGCTAAAGAAAGAGCTGACTGTGAAAGCAAACAGACAAAACCAATTAAACCAGAGAGTTCTCTTTCTGTAGGAATGAATTTCACATTATGAGCTATCACAAGGCCTATTGGCAGCCTAGGTTTAACGGCAGGGCTTCATCTAACAGCGTGAGCAAAGAGTCCCTTGCTTTCTTAATCTGAAATCAAGAATTGAATAAATCTGCACATTTTTCTGTTTATGTCTACAAGGGTCTTAAAATGATCACCCAAAGGTCACTTAGGAAGAAAGGATGGCCTTGAGGTGAAGACACTGGACATGGAGTCAAGGGAGATGAGTTGAGTTCACAGCTCTGCTTCATACTTTGGGCATGTCACTTACCTTCTCCAGGCTCCAATTCGCAATCTTCACCTTGTACATTGTACACCTTTCTCTGACCCTTTGTCAATTTAGATTGTAAGCTCCTCTGGGCAGCGACTGTCTCTTCCTGTGTTTGTACAGTGCCTAGCACAATGGGCACTGTTGAAGCCGCTAGCTGCTATTGTAATACAAATAATGATAAAGAACTATAAAAAAAGTCTGCCACTTAAGCTTATATTTGAACGAATGAATCGAACACTTTTGGACCAAAGAAGGTTGCATAATGTTTAGCAACCATTTTTTAAGAACAAACCATTCTAAACAGATATCAGCTCGGTACCAATCAATATCAATGCATGTGTGTCATGAATCTGTCCTGCATGGATTCTGTTCCATTTGCAAGAGTTTAAATACTTCAAAGAGGAGACAGGCTAAAGAATACAAGTTCACATCTCCCAAAGAAGAGTATTTGCTAACTGAACCTCTTACCTGAAACTAAGTGACAAAATGCTTCTCTGATATAAATGGATGCAACTATAGATGACTTTGGTAGGAATCGCACCTCTTCAAACAAAGATGTTCCAAAGCCCATAGGTAATATCAATTATCTGGGCACACCTATACTTGGGTCTAAAATCAGTAAGTTAGCCTCAAACACTACAAGCAAAAACTGCACTTCTGAGAATGATACTGACTCATGTAATTTTGGGGCATATGACCTTGCATTGGCAGTCATTTCAGGGGATGTTGACAAATTACCCACTCCCACAGATCAAAGTGCAGTAGGCATTGTGGGGGTATGGTGACCAGATGTCCCGATTTATAGGGACAGTCCTCATATTTGGGGCTTTTTCTTATATAGAAACCTATTACCCACCACACCCTGTCCCGATTATTCACACTTGCTATCTGGTCACCCTATGTGGGGCTGGGGCAGAATACCATAGTATTTCATCACTAAGTGACATCTAATCAAATACTCTGTGAAAAACTGCAACACATCTTTTGCCAATACGTCAGTCATTTAAGGTACATCTATACTGTAATTAAATCCGTGGCCAGCCCATGCTAACTGACTCGGGCTAAGGGGCTCAGGCTCAGGGCCTGTTTAATTGCAGCATAGACATTCGGGCTTGGGCTGGAGCCTGAGGTCTGGAACCCTGTGAGGGGGGTGAGCCTCAGAACCTGGGCTCCAGCCCAAGGCCAAACATTTACACTGCTGTTTTATAGCCCTGCAGCCCAAGCCCAAGCCCAAGCCAGCTGTCCCAGGCCAGCCATGGCCATGCCATGGATCTTTTACTGCAGTGTAAACATGCCAGAAGATGTGAACACATTTAGGGTAAGATGTTGTGATACAAAAAATCACTGTCTCATCACCACCAAAATCTATGGTAGAAAGCAGCCAAATTTCACAGTGCAAATATAACTGTGGTGCTAATAGATCTGCGAGCTGCTTCAAGCCCTTTAAAAATGCCATGGGAAGTTTGGATAACTTATCCAGTAGTTTGGGAATATATACTAGTACTAAAACTTTCACTAAAGATTTACCAAAAGCAGCAAAATAATTTTAAATGGCAAAGCAAACTTTGAGGGAAACCTGATGATAGATGTATACATTTCATAGATTATTCTGTGATTGAAGCCAAGTATTCTGTGTGGTCACATTTAGATATTGGATTTTATGTTCAAGATTTCTCCAAATACCATTATTTTAATATTAAAACTTGTAATTTTACACTAGCACTTAAATTAGCAATATATTTTTCAGCATTAGCAGAAAAATCTAGACACACTATGAAAATACTCAACTTGGTTTTACATTAGTAACCTCAAGTTTATCTCAATTCACCTTTTTTTTGTCTTTCTAAACATGATGAAGTATTGAGAAGGTATGTGAACAGATTCTGGAAGTCCATTACTTAATTCTAAAATGAACATCTCCCCAGTAGGCCAGAGACAAACAGAGGGTTATCAAATATTCACCTTCTCTAGACTATAGGTTCAGACAGTGTGTCACATTGCTACTTGTAACTTGAAAAAAGTGCGGTAGTTTGCAGTAACTGAATTCAGTTTTTGATTGATGTGAAACCAGGAGGTATAATGTGTCCACACAGTAGTTAATCAATCTCTTGTGTTCTTAGTCATTTAAAAAGACAGAATCCTTAGAAGATAATATTTCAGACACACATTCTGGAATGCCATGTTACTAGAAGGTAATAAATATTGATACATTTTTATTTTTACCTGAGGATTCTTGTTAAGAGCTTGGCCTTCCAATGTGTAAATAGAGCACAGTTCAGACAAGCAATTAAATATGCTTCGGGGATATATTAGCTTGGTGCTGCAAGAATACAGATCAGTTTACTACTGTATAATTCAGTAACTGACATTGAGCTAAACCTTCTGGCCCAATTCACTCTACTGCAGGGGATAGAATTCACTACTGATGCAAAAATAGTTATTGATACAATTATTACATTTATTATTGTAATTGTAGGTTGTTAAGAGCTTGGTTTCACCTTTACTGAATTTTATGAGATATTTACAATTATTTTCATACACATATGCTTGAGAACAGGATAGCTGATGTGCTTATTAAAACTAGTTATTTAATTACATAAAATATACATGATAACTAAGGAAATTCCATGTAAATATCTGTTTTCTGTCAACCACTGACAGGCACCAAAAATGTCAAGGAAAACACCACCTCTTTAGTCATAAAACCATATTTATTACCTTATAAATGTGATTTCACTGAATCTGGAATGCAGCTTTATAACTTCTATTTTGCTTTAATGTTCTATTTTATTTTATACCATGTTTCTGAACATTATGTAATTGTTACTCTGATTTATTCCTTGTATAGAATATTTGACAGAAGACTTCAACTGTAAATGTACTACACCTGGTACGTGGTAAATCAAGGAACCATTTGGTCAATAGGAAAACAACCAAAAAGTGTGTCTTCTCAAACAACCAGATACTTCCCCCATGTACAAAACACCAGTTTGATACAGACATGAGTTTTATTTCAAAAAAATCTTTTAGAATATTTATGTTTTGGAAAGAAATATGATTGTGTAAAAGAATGTGAGGATGCTCTTCAGTCAGAATATTTTAAAGATGAGTGATGCTTAGAATGTGTTATCAGAGTAGGCCTCTTTAAGCCCACACAAAGAATTTTAGAAATATCCTTACTGAAATTGATTTCTTTTATAAACACTCTAAAGTCTTCAAATTTTCAGAACATTTATGCTTGGAAGTGTTTGCAGAAGAAAATGGTTACTTCTAACTCATGTTTCCTCTTAACAGTGAAAACCTTTGTTGTCCCTCAAATGCTAAAGATAGAATAAGCTTCCTTTGAGATGTTTATTTGCAAATGTTTTGCATCTAAATGCAAGCGCTAACTATATTAACTGCCTGATACCATTGTGATATGAACAGTTAGATGTTTTATAGACCAATATGTAAACCTACTAACTTGTTATAACTGGTTATTAACATTAGCAGCCATGAGTATAAAACACGTATCTAATTGGGGAATTAATCAGTTATCTTGCAGTGTTTAAGGAACTTCTTTTCAAACTCAGGAACACAGGAAAAACCAGTCCAAGGGTTGTTAAGAAGGAAAGACAATACATTATTTAAGTTTAAAGACTCTCTGTATGAATCATTTAAATTCAAAAACACTATTTAAAAAAAACCAGCAAGATTTTGATGTAGAAAATAGGAGTGTTTGGACCAAACTTTAAACAGAATTTTTACTCCCATAAAACCCTGATGGAACTAATGGGATATCTCAGAACAAACTGAACACCACAAAGAATTAAAACTCCAGCTTTAAAAATGTTCGGCAAATTTCCTGCACCAAAGACAAAAGCAATAAAACCCATAAAATTGAAGAATGACAACCCTGTGGCATACATATTAGCAGATTGAATATCTATGAGTTGAAGATCCTACCAGACCATATCATGAAAGTGTTGAGCCAATGCAGGGTGACAGCGGCTGATACCTGAATCCAGCCAACCCCCTGAAGGTGTGCTTTCCACCTTCAGAGAGTATGGGGAGAAAAGAGTACAAATTCTTTCAGACTGAGACATGCTCTCACATACTCTTTACACATTATTAATGCACTCTTATGCTCTCAGCTCAGCCTGCTCATCTCATCTCTACAAGCAAGTAAGCAGCAGAGGCAAGACATATATGAACAACAAAAAAGAACACAGCATCAAGAAGCAGCATCTTTCAAAGTCCAGTGCTGCTTCTGTGACACGATGACATCATCAAGATTTCAGCATCATTGATGCTACCCTGGGACAATAGTAACAGACTTTATGATCAGTGTCATTTTATAATTACATCCTTAATCACAGAAAATTCCCAGATCACGCACTGTAAATTATGAAATAGAACTGAAAGCTACTCTCATACATAACACCTTTCTTTTGCATGCTTTATAAATCTGTTTTTGAAAGAACCACACAAAGGAAGAAATCTAGCACTGCTTATAACCAACCAGCAGGCACAGAACACTCTAAAGGCTTTATCTGGAATCCAATTTGTGGTCATGGGGTAACTTGTGTTAACCAGCATGACTGTAAGATGAGCCCTAGAGTAAAGAAGTGTCTTGGAATAAATGGTTGTGGAGTGTCTAGATTAGCATTCACAAGTGCGGTAATTAACCAATCAAGGTAACAAGTTATAACAGGACTACAAAGCCAAAAATAGCAGTATTGGTGCAGTGATTCTGGAGGAGGAAGTAGAAGGAAACACAGGTTACTGGGAATCACAGAATAGAATATCAGGGTTGGAAGGACTTCAGGAGGTCATCTAGTCCAACCCCCTGCTCAAAGCAGGACCAATCTCCAACTAAATTATCCCAGCCAGTGCTTTGTCAAGCCCAACCTTAAAAACCTCTAAGGAAGGAGATTCCACCACCTTCCTAGATAACCCATTCCTGTGCTTCACCACCCTCCTAGTGAAAAAGTTTTTTTCTAATATCCAACCTAAACCTCCCCCACTGCAACTTGAGACCATTACTCCTTGTTCTATCATCTGCTACCACTAAGAACATAGAGGGAATGATCACATCCCTCGATCTGCTGGCAATGCCCCTACTTATACAGCCCAAAATGCCATTAGCCTTCTTGGCAACAAGGCACACTGTTGACTCATATCCAGCTTCTCATCCACTGTAACCCCTAGGTCCTTTTCTGCAGAACTGCTGCCTAGCCATCGGTCCCTAGTCTGTAGCAGTGCATGGGATTCTTCCATCCTAAGTGCAGGACTCTGCACTTGTCCTTGTTGAACCTCATCAGATTTCTTTTGGCCCAATCCTCTAATTTGTCTAGGTCCCTCTGTATCCTATCCCTACCCTCCAGCATATCTACCACTCCTCCCAGTTTAGTGTCATCTGCAAACTTGCTGAGGGTGCAATCCACGCCATCCTCCAGATCATTAATGAAGATATTTGACAAAACCGGCCCCAGGACCGACCCTTGGGGCACTCCGCTTGATACCAGCTGCCAACTAGACATGGAGCCATTGATCACTACCCGTTGAGCCCGACGATCTAGCCAGCTTTCTATCCACCTTATAGTCCATTCATCCAGCCCATACTTCTTTAACTTGCTGGCAAGAATACTGTGGGAGACCATATCAAAAGCTTTGCTAAAGTCAAGGAATAACACATCCCACTGCTTTCCCCTCATCCACAGAGCCAGTTATCTCATCATAGAAGGCAATTAGGTTAGTCAGGCATGACTTGCCCTTGGAATCCATGCTGACTGTTCCTGATCACTTTCCTCTCCTCTAAGTGCTTCAGAATTGATTCCTTGAGGACCTGCTCCATGATTTTTCCAGGGACTGAGGTGAGGCTGACTGGCCTGTAGTTCCCCATCCTTCCTCCTTTCCCTTTTTTAAAAGATGGGCACTACATTAGCCTTTTTCCAGTCATCCAGGACCTCCCCCATCACCATGAGTTTTCAAAGATAATGGCCAATGGCTCTGCAATCACATCCGCCAACTCCTTTAGCACCCTCATGCATGCAGCATCCAGCCCCATGGACTGTGCTCATCCAGCTTTTCTAAATAGTCCTGAACCACTTCTTTCTCCACAGAGGGCTGCTGGTCACCTCCTCCCCATACTGTGTGCTGCCCAGTGCAGTAGTCTGGGAGCTGACCTTGTTCGTGAAGACAGAGGCAAAAAAAAAATTGAGTACATTAGCTTTTTCCACATCCTCTGTCACTAGGTTGCCTCCCTCATTCAGTAAGGGGCCACACTTTCCTTGACTTTCTTCTTGTTGCTAACATACCTGAAGAAACCCTTCTTGTTACTCTTAACATCCTTGCTAGCTGCAACTCCAAGTGTGATTTGGCCTTCCTGATTTCACTCCTGCATGCCTGAGCAATATTTTTTTACTCCTCCCTGGTCATTTGTCATCTTCCACTTCTTGTAAGCTTCTTTTTTGTGTTTAAGATCAGCAAGGATTTCACTGTTAAGCCAAGCTGGTCGCCTGCCATATTTACTATTCTTTCTACACATCAGGGATGGTTTGTTCCTGCAACCTCAATAAGGATTCTTTAAAATACAGCCAGCTCTCCTGGACTCCTTTCCCCTCATGTTATTCTCCCAGGGATCCTGCCCATCAGTTCCCTGAGGGAGTCAAAGTCTGCTTTTCTGAAGTCCAGGGTCCATATTCTGCTGCTCTCCTTTCTTCCTTGTGTCAGGATCCTGAACTCACCATCTCATGGTCACTGCCTCCCAGGTTCCCATCCACTTTTGCTTCCCCTACTAATTCTTCCTGTTTGTGAGCAGCAGGTCAAGAAGAGCTCTGCCCCTAGTTGGTGACTGAAGTCCCCCATGAGAACCAGGGCCTGTGATCTAGTAACTTCTGTTAGTTGCCTGAAGAAAGCCTCATCCCCCTGGTCTGGTGGTCTATAGCAGACTCTTACCACGACACTACCCTTGTTGCTCACACTTCTATACTTAATCCAGAGACACTCAGGTTTTTCTGCAGTTTCATACTGGAGCTCTGAGCAGTCATACTGGGAGATGTGGGAGTCCACATCTCTTGTGCATGCCAGAATAGTTCTCTTCTGGGATTCCTCTACCCCAGCACTTGGAGGTCTCTTTGGATGTAGGTAGGATCAGTGGATTCACAACTACACAGGCTCAACAGCCCAGCCCCTTCCTTTTAATGCAGACTTCAATAGCCACAGACTATGATAGCTCTGAAGCTGTAGGAGCAGTCCCACAATGGCTACACTGCTATACTGCAGACTGAGGATAAGGAAGAGTTAAAAGTCCCTTGACTACAGAAGTCCTAGAGTATAGTATGCTCTCAACTCAAGCTCCAGCTATTTGGCCTCAGGTTCTCTCTCTCTATTTTCAATGAGCTTTCCATTAGTTCACAGAAAAAAACTTTGGGACAGTTGAAAGTAAAGGGGCATTTGCAGGGCTAGTGGGCTCCCTCACCATCCCATGAAAAACAGTGCCATGCCCAAGTAACTTTCAGGTCCTTCCCTCTGGGCACAGTTTATCAACTCAAATACAAAACGTAAGCAAAGCATCAAAAACAAAGCATGGGCTACAGTTTCCAGAGGCTTTCTCCCCTTGCCTCTGTCAGTGCTGAGAAGAGGACATGCCTTCCCTTCAATTCCTGCTTCAGAGCCTACTGCAGGCACCCATGTCCCTCCTGAAGCTCTCTCAGCTCTTTATAGAAAACACCTGACATCCTCCCAGCTGAGTCTGAAAAGGGCTGCTGGTACCAGGATCTTAAAGGGACAGACCATCCTGTTACAGCATTCCACTAAGCTATCATCGTTCCTAGCACAGCAACACAGGCATCTTTGCAAAGTCTCCTCTGAATGCCCAATGTCACATTCATTTAAAACAAAACAATACTTATGCCTCATAACCAATGAGCCTTCTCCCCTAGCCTGGTCCTGAAGTTCTCTGAATGCTGTTCAACATAACATAGAAAAACATTCAAATATTATCATAAAACCACCTTTATGAACTTTTATACAAAAATCCAAAAACATGGAGCATAACAGATAAAGGGATGGGAGAACACTGGGAAGTAGAAGTAATCAACATTGGTCATTTTAAAACCAATTTGAGAAAAAAAAAAACAAACAACAACATTGTTTAGGTACTGTTCTGAAGTGGCATGATGGCCATTATGTATTTCAGACAGTTAGGAGGGTTAATATCCTAGAGACTGCAAAAGCATGCTCACTTGCTGACATAATACATGATGGTCAGATCCATAAAAGGCCAGTAGGCAAGGCCAAATAAGCAATAGGACAATAAGCAGAAAGTTCAAACCTACCCCCAATGTTTTAATTACAGCCCCAAAGACAGCTCTAAATATAAAGTAGCTATTACTAGCTGATAAGAAAAACAAACCATAGTGGGTATTTTCCTTTTCTTTATAGATATCAACATCATATCACATCACACCAAGTCTGTGGTGATGGACGAGTGACAAAGCAGCAGGTGTGGACACACTGGGAGCTGTAGCAGCGGACCTGCACACAGGCGGCTCAGGTATAATGGTCGCTCCTCACTGACCGAAGCAGCAGTGGAGCTCGGCGTCTTCTTGAGCGACTGAGCAGCCCTATTCAGGATTGCACTGCTCACCTCCGTAGAATGAGGAGGGGGCTAGAAAAGGTGCCCTAAACATTGCCTGCTTCACGTTACCCTGGCCAGCATATCGCAGCTGGCGAGGATCCCCTAAAAGCGGTTGAACAAAAAAAAAAAAAAAACAAAAAAACGTAGAGTGACATCGATCACCATTGGCACATGGAATGTGCGCACACAACATCACGGCAGATAGACCAGAGAGAAGAACAGTACTTGTCGCCAGAGAGCTCGCATGCTACAACATTGACATTGCAGCCCTTAGCGAAACTCGCTTTGCTAATGAAGGACAGCTGTCCGAGTCAGGCGGAGGTTATACATTCTTCTGGAGTGGCCATAGTAGTGATGAGCATTGCAAATCTGGAGTTGGCTTCGCCATCAAGAATCATCTTGTTCGGAAACGTGCCAGTCCCCCCAAGGGTATGAATGATTGTCTCATGACAATGCAGCTTCCGCTTCAAAAAGGAAAACAAGCTACTTTGATCAGCACATACGCTCCCACAATGATTAGCCCAGAGGACGTGAAGAATAAATTCTATGAAGATCTAGATGCTCTGCTATCATCAGTGCACCGCACAGACAAGCTGATCCTGCTTGGCGATTTTAAACGCAAGAGTCGGATGCGATGCCGCAGCCTGGAAAGGAGTCATGGGGAAAAATGGAGTGGGAAAGTGTAACAGCAATGGCCTGTTACTGCTGAAAACTTGTGCAGCACATGACCTTCGGATCACCAATACGGTCTTCCGCCTCCCTACCCGTAACAGGACTTCATGGATGCATTCCCGTTCCAAGCGCTGGCATCTGATTGACTATGTCATCATCAGGAGAAGGGACAGACAAGATGTCAGGGTTACAAAAGCTATGTGCAGCGCTGACTGTTGGACGGATCACAGGCTCATAGTATCCAAAATGAAGCTCCGTATCATGCTGAAGAGACGACCACAAGGCTGTAAGGCTCTCAAAAGGATCAACGTGTCAAAGCTGAAGAACAGTCGCATCACCGAAAATCTAGCAGAAGACCTAGAGAATGAGCTTGCTGATCTTCGTATTGAGGATGACGCTGAGAAAGACTGGGAGCGATTTCACAACACTGTCCATACAGCTGCATCGAAGGTGCTGGGGCCCTCCATATGCAGGCGGCAAGACTGGATTGATATAAATGATGCAGAAATCCAGGCCTTACTTGCTGAGAAGCACCGCCTGCATTGTGCATATCAGAACGACCCATCCTCAGCAGCAAAGACAACAGCCTTTATCAACGCTCGCAGAATAGTACAGAACCGACCGCGCAAAATGCAGGACTTGTGGCTGAGCGCCAAAGCAGGTGAAATACAGGCGTATGCAGACAGGAACGACTATAAGCAGTTCTATGAAGCCCTCAACACACTCTATGGTCCACAGTCTTCTCGGAGCTTTCCCCTCCTGAACTCTGATGGCACTGTGCTTCTTACAGAGAAGATGCAGATTCTCCAGAGATGGGCTGAACATTTTGAAGCAGTTCTCAACTGCCCCTCAGTCATCAATGATGAAGCCATTGACAAGATGCCCCAGGCTGCAGTCAGTGACTCCATGGATGCTTCACCAGAAAAGGACGAAGTGAAGAAAGCCATCAACCAGCTGTCAAGTGGCAAAGCAGAAGTGTACAAAGTCGATAGACCTGTGCTGCTACGGAAACACACTGAGCTGTTTCACTCCTTCTGGAAGCAGGGATCCATTCCATAAGAATTTAGAGATGCGTCCATTGTGCACCTCTACAAGAGGAAGGGCAATAGCCAAGTATGCGACAATCACCTTGGAATCTCGCTGCTCTCTACAGCGGGGAAAGTTCTTGCATGGGTTCTGTTGAACCGACTGATCGTTCACCTGGAGCAGGGCTTACTGCCAGAATCACAGTGCAGCTTCCGCAAGGGACATGGGACTATTGACATGATCTTCGCTGCGCATCAGCTACAGGAGAAATGTCAAGAGCAGAATCGTGAACTCTACACAACTTTTGTGGACCTTCACGAAAGCGTTCGAACTCTTGTCAGTTGCAGGGCCTGTGAGGATCTTGTCAAAATTCGGCTGTCCAGACAGTTCATACGAATGGTTACATCAATTTCATCCACAGTATGATGCTCATGTTCTGGATGACAGTGAACATCTGAGTTTTCCCAGTACAATGCGTCAAGCAATGGGTGTGTTTTAGCACCCGGACTTTGTTTTCAGCTGATGTTCTCTGCACTCTGACTAATGCCTTTTCAACACTGCCACTGAAGGAGTAGCCTGAAAAGTACAGAACTGATGGAACTATTCAATCTGAGGCGACTGCATGCCATCACCAAGGTGAAGGAAAACTGTACTTCGAGACTTTCTCTTTGCCAGTATTGTGCTCTGAATGCTGAGTACAGAGCCAGAAATGCAAGCCAGTATGGACAAGTTTCCATCCGCATGCAGCAACTTCGGTCTCCCATTAACATCAAGAAGACTGAGGTCATGCCACTCCATGCTCGTACTCAGAACCGTCCATCACTGTAAATGGACAGAGACTTCAGGCAGTGAACCACTTCATGTACCTGGGCAGTACCCTTTCCTGAGCAGTGTCAATCAATGATGAAGTAAACTTCAGAATTGCTAAAGCCAGCTCTGCATTTGGCCGATTGTGCTCCAACGTCTGGGAACATCGAGGGATCAGCCTACCAATGAAGTTGAAGGTCTACCGAGCAGTGGTGTAAGCCTGCGAGACGTGGACTGTCTATCGGAGTCATGCACGAAGGCTCAATCACTCCCACATTTCTTGTCTGCAAAAGCTTCTAAAAATCAGATGGCCAGACAAAGTGCCCGATACTGAAGTCCTTACCAGAGCCAGTCTGCCGTCAGTTCACATACTGCTGATGAGAGCCCAGACCAGATGGGCTGGACATGTCGTGAGAATGTCAGAGGAGTGCATTCCTAAACAGTTCTTCTACAGAGAAATCACCCAGGGAAAGCGCTCCCATGGAGGACAAAAGAAGCAGTTCAAGGACACGCTGAAGACCTCTCTGAAGTCCCTCGAGAACCACCACCACCACATGGGAAACCCTTGCACTGAACCGTCCAGCAAGGCGCAGCCTCATTCACACAGGCAGTAATACTTCTGAGGCGAGGCATACTGCTGAGGCTGAGGCGTACTGCTGAGGCTGAAAGAAAGCGTGAGCTGCGCAAGTCCAGAGCTGTCCGCACATCATCGACAGTGCCATCACGTCTGCCCGACGTGTGACAGGATGTTCCACGCCCAAATCGGACTGATCAGTCATCTTCGGACGCACAGAGCCCGCTTATCGAACAAATGAGTTGTTGAGGTCTTCATCAACAATGATGAATGAACATCATAGATATCTTTACAACATGGTCGCTTCCCCTCCCCACCTTCTACATAAAATTAAAAAAAAAATCTGCATGCCTTGACATCTCTAAAACAGATTAGCACATTTCTTACTCATCACATGTCTCTTTCACAGCTAGAATCGGTTTTGTAGCTTCCAGCACTGAAAAGTCTAACATGTTTAAAAATAAGAATTTACTTACTGAGCATCAGAAATACAATCATAATTTGATGTCTGATATCGGGTATTTCCTTCCTTCTGACTGCCAGCCTTTAAATAGCAGGATCTAATTTCCCCTTTAAAAACATAAAAGTATCAGTTACATGATGTAAATTATTTATTTACACCTACAATTTAGTAGCAATCTGGTTTTCTCAGTCAAAAAAAAGTATCTGTAAACCAAATGTTCTAACTGGTTCTTTATATTTGTGATTGGCAGTGTGGACGTGTTTTAAAACATTACAGAACAAATACATGTTAAAACAAACACTGGAAAACTGGAGACAAAGCCACAAAAATACAGATATTAAGGGCAAAATTCTGTTCCTTGTTGTAAGAGCAGAGTAAGAGAGCTATGTGCAAATGAAGAAATGGACTCCTGCCCCAATCTAACCATGGGAGGGTGGGCCTGATCTGACAGTACCTTAAATACTGTGTAGCCATTCATAGGTGTGCAAGGTAACTGTAAAACATTACCAGAAGTATAAGCAAGTGGAGCATTATGATTTGTTCATGTTTGCAGAAGTGTAGATGAAAGGCACATGGCAGCGGAGAATCAGGCGAAAGGTGGGTAGCCACGGTCCACTACATCCCTATTGCCTACCTAACATACATACAGGGCAGCGATCCTCCAGCGAATAAGCATACTACTCCCCTGGCCTGTCCACGGCTGCCCTCTCACACACATGCAGAACGAGGGTCCACAGCATGCAAGAGGCTGCAGTGGTGCTACACAGGAGTGAGAGGGGAGAAAGGACAGGATCCCAGGAGCCATGAAACCCAGCTACATGGGAGCTTCTTTTGTGCTTCTTGGAAGGGCAATTTGACGAGAGCCTAAGTGACCTGTGGATCGGCTACTACAGAAATGCACTTGGCCAGTAACCCACAAGGCAGATGGCATTGGAACACCACAACCACTAGAACTATTTCAGCCCAAAGCCTAGAGTAGCTGTGGAGTGGCCCTGCTGCTTGGTGTAGCCTGTTGTCCTTAGGGAGTTCTCTGCACCAAAGTAGGTACTGATGGGGAAAGGAGTCCATTCGTTCAATATCCTGGAGAGGATAGAGGACCATCATTCTAAATGAAGGCAGCTCCAATATGATGGGAGACGGCTGCCATCTAAACCATCACCTATTCACACTCAGCTTAAAGATCTGACAGCAAGGGATGGGAACCTTTTGGCCAAGCACATTGGCGTAATTCCCTACTCAAACAAGAAGTTCTATGGGATCTTCAGCATCCACAAAAAACACACTAGAGACCTGTCTTTTAAGCTATCATCAGAAAAATACACTCAGCTCTACAGTGAATGTCAGACAAATACAAGTCTGAGATAAACTTCTGAGTTTTCTTTAGAAATCTCTCCTCATGGTTTAATAGTTACAGCTGCATAAACTTACCATGCTCATCTATGAACACATGCATTGCATCCACAGATATTTCATCTTTCATTGAAGCCTCAGGTCCACTTATAACTTGCAAGACAGAACTATCTTGCTGGGAAGTTACCCGGTAGATTATCTGCCGTTGCCTGTTGCCCTGGTAACTTGACACAAAAATGTTTCAAAACTACTATGAGGAACTTTTTTCTTGTTCTCAATAAAACAGAGAGAGAGGGGGGTTAATTAAAAGTTTACGTCAATTCTACCCAATAACACAGAACAGCTCGCATCATCATGCTTTTGAAGTACAAAAAATATAAAGTAACTGCCCTTACTGTGCTGTAAATTGGGCAGGCTCTGATAGCACTGGACTAGCACTAGCCCAATCTTGACTTTGTACATCTGATTTTTCCTGTTCAGAAACATGCTTGTAGTGCTTTTCTGTTTCCAGCATTTCTTCTTTTCTCTCTGTTGTATGGCTATCTGAAAGATACGTGAATAAAGAAAGGAGACGTTCTACACAGATCACTTCAGAACAATAGCATTTTTAAGGGAAAGCTGTCCAAAGACACAGTGCTCAACTGGCCTCCATTGGTGAAAAACAAGTTAGTTAGGGTGAATAAGGTAAACTGCTAATAGGAGGATTACTTGGTTCTGTTTTTTGGCACAAGTTACCCTGTGTTGTGCTTCTATGTAGGCTGAACCTCCCCAAACTGGAAATCTCTTAACTTCCAGACCATTACGTGTAAGAAATTTTTTTTAAAGTGCCCATTTTTGAAAATATGGCAGAAGTGTCAAAAGTATTTAGAAAAATCAAATTTTTACTCCTTAGCCAAACAGTCCCATTTGAAAATAAATCTGTGCATTTCCTGTTTAACTAGTGATTTAAATTGCACTTTAAGCACAAAATCTCACTCTAGTTTAACTATGCAGCTGATACAGTGTTCCATAATCTCATAACTATACTCCAACAGGGGACAAGAGGCTGCAGAAGCCTAATTAAATCCATTTTCCCTAGGGAGTTATGGTTGTTCAAGGATTAAGAATAACTGATAGCCAACAAAAAGGTTATATTAATCTAATTGGTCTCACATTGCCTAATGCTGACTCGAAGGCTGAAACAATTAACAAGATTTTTTGTTTAATGATTTAATGGCTTGAAGGGGGGGGGGGGGAAGTCTCACTCTTTTCCATTCCAGGTCTCAAGTCTTTCAATTCTCTTTCCCTTGAAGTGGTGAAGATTAATAATAAATAAAAATGAATAACAATTCTTAGTGCTCCTAGCACTACAGAGATATGCCAGGAGGGTCTGCAATGGGATTTTAGTACAATGATTCCTGCTGATTTCTCTCCACAGAAGTTACTTGTACTTTCAACTTTTGAATGGAGATAACACATGGGAGCGGGGGGAAGGGAGAATGGTTCTTCAGTCTCTGCCAATGAATAATCATTAATCTGATGACTCATAAATGTCAGCTCAATTCTTCCTCTAGATTTTGGTAGTAAAGTTAAAACTAAAATCTTCATTTTTTTTCCTCTCTGCATCTCTTCTGCATGTTAAGATGTAACTTTGGCAATGATGTAATTTACAAATGCAGACAGTATTACTGATTTTTGTAAAAACTAACAAATACATTTACAGTCTGGATTGAAAATCATTACTGTTTACAAACTGACTCCTAGCAAAAAATTGTCATGATCTGTTTTTACACATTGCACCCTGGAGCTAGTTTAGTCAATAATGCAATATTCGAATGCAATTTGTCAGCTAACCTACATTTTGTTTTTCATGGTTTTCTTTGAGCAAACTGTTAAACACAGACTTTAAACAAATATCTGTCACATGAGAAACAAGAGGATGCCAAAATTCAAAAATAAAAATAACCGATAAAAAAAATCATAAAAAGGCAACAGACAATCTAGTAGAGTTTACATTTCAGTAAGTACTTGCTTACCTGGAAATGTACTTCCTCTGACTCAAATCCACTAGGATGGAGCTGCTGAGATTTATTGCTAAGTCAAGCTCAGGAAAAAAATTCTAATCACTTGCACAGAGATAACTAAGGCCTGGTCTACATAGTTTTTATGCCCATATAACTATTTCAGTTAAGGGTGTGGCATTTTACCTGTATACGTATAGGGGTTTAATCCTCTAGTGTGGATGCAGATATACACGTTCCTTACACTGGTATAGCTTATTTCCTTTCCCTTTGGGAATTACATAAGCCTCTGTAAGCACTATTACACTAGTATAACTGCATCCACACTAGAGGGTTTGTACAGCTTTAACTGCACCAGTATAGTTAAACTGGTATAATTTTTGCATATAGACAATTCAGCGTGTGACACAATGTGATTGTCTCAATTTTTTGGCTGTTGTCTTATTGTCTTGGGTAATTTTAAATGAAATCTATTGCTGCTGTGATCAGCTAAAATATTTCTCTGAATTCTGCTTTTTCCGTTTTAGATTGGTGTGCCAAGGTTTCTTCTGTTTATGCTCCTGATTTTAAGTGTGTCTGCCTCTAGCCCAGTCTTATAGGTTTAGTTTTGTCCTCATTTTAATGCAAACTGAAATGTCACTGCTCCTATACATTTTAATTTTGTCTTGTTTCATTGATCTTTTTTAAAATCAAATGGAAGTAAAATTCAAATAAAAAAATCATTTAAAAAAAAATCAAATCATTTCAATATTTTCAGTTTTTTGTGGGGACCAGTTTGAACAGAAATGTTTTGGCAAAGTCATTATGAATTCATGAATCTGCATTTTTTGGCAAAAAACAATTGTCTGAAAAAATTTGCCCAGTTCTACTAATAATATGTTTTAAATTTAAGCAACAATTCCAATATCTAAATAATATTAAGACTAAAACCCATCTGATTTGAAATCTGTATCTTATCTTACAGACTTGCACCTGTCTATTCTGGGTGTCATATATTCTGTAATTCCTGCGATGCAGAATCTACTCCTTTCAGGAGAATTGAACTCTGGAATATAAACCTTCATTTAAAAAATTAGACCTTTCTAGCCCTTATGGTTTCAAAGATAATTTTGTAAATGTAAGACAACTGTACACAGCAGAAAACATTAGTTCTGAGACATGTGAAATGTTCAGAGTGTACTTTCTGACACCTAAGGATGACATTTTTAATTGACAATAGTCTTAATTATTTCACTGTTGATCATTTCAGTGGAAACGTCTAGCTCAGGGTCAGGCAACCTATGGCACGTGTGCCGAAGGCGGCACACAAGCTGATTTTCAGTGGCACTCACAGTGCCCGGGGTCCTGGCCACTGGTCCGGGGGGCTCTGCATTTTAATTTAATTTTAAATGAAGCCTCTTAAACATTTTAAAAACCTTATTTTCTTTACATACAACAATAGTTTAGTTATATATTATAGACTTATATAAAGGAGCTAAAAACCTTAAAATGTATTACTGGCACGCGGAACCTTAAATTAGAGTGAATAAATGAACACTCGGCACCCCACTTCTGAAAGGTTACAGGCCCCGGTCTAGCTAATATGCTTTTCCCACAATCCCAAACTGCCTTGAAAGGTGCAAAAAAAGACATTTAAAAAACGTATGAGAGGCTGAGGAAGAATATCCACCACAATGCAGTAGAATCCCGGGATGGGGAGGTTCAGGTTAGATATTAGGAAAAACTTTTTCACTCAGAGAGTGGTGACGCACTGGAATCAGTTACCTAGGGAGGTGGTGGAATCTCCTTCCTTAGAGGTTTTTAAGGTCAGCCTTGACAAAGCCCTGGCTGGGATGATTTGATTGGGAATTTGTCCTGCTTTGAGCAGGGGGTTAGACTAGATGACCTCCTGAGGTCCCTTCCAACCATGATATTCTATGATTCTATAATTTTGATCCAGCTTTCTGAGGAGTACATGAGATCTTAAGTCTGGTCCAATACTAATGCTGCAAGGTGTGCAGTGTGACAGGATAGAAACACACATTTTGTTCCTGCTCCCCCTTCAGGCTAGTGGGGAGCAATTTATCTGCATCATGTCCTGGGGTGAAATCCTGGCTCCACTGATGTCAATGGCAAAACTCCACTAAAGTTAATGGCAAGAAATTAAATAGGGGCAGAATTTCACCCTGTAGTGTGCTTTATTGAATATATGTGTATGAAGGGCTGTGGCGCCCTGGCATTTAAAGTGGCAGGGCATAGATCAGCTCACTCTGCCTGACCCTCCTCTTCCCCTTTCAGGAGCTCCCTCTCCCTGAGCAGTAGCTTCACCTCCTCAGTCCATAAGACTCTACACTTATGTCTACCATATTTTTTTAATCACTAGGTTTCTGTATGAGATCAAAGTACTGAAATAATATAGTTGGTGATTAGGGTAGCTTGGTGAACCTGATATCCATATGTATAATGGCAATTTTAAGGTTTTAGATCTGATTTTTGTTTAGCTTTGCCTCTAGACACCCAGATATGCTTACCTCTTCAAAGTTGCCATCCCTAAACATAAGTTTAAAATCAGCAGAGACAAGATTGTCTTTGTGGTGAATACCTTTTGCAGACCTCAGACAAAAGAGTCTTCAAAAGTAAGAAGAGATTCAGGGCAGTCTGCACTACCGCTTAATTCAATCTAATTTATGAGGGGAGGGATAGCTCAGTGGTTTGAGCATTGGCCTGCTAAACCCACGGTCATGCGTTCAATCCTTGAGGGGGACATTTGGGGATTGGTCCTGCTTTGAGCAGGGGGTTGGACTAGATGATCTCTTAAGGTCCCTTCCAACCCTAATAATCTATGATTCTATGTCACTCAGGAGTGTGAAAAAGACACCCCATGAGCAAAGCAAATTACAGCGACCTAAGATTGTCCACACCGGTAGTACGTCAGCGGGAGATGCTCTCCCGCCAACATAGCTTCTGCCTCTCGCAGTGTGGAGTAATTATGCTGATGGGAGAGCACTCTCCCATTGACAGAGTGTCTTCACCAGACACACTACAGTGGCACAACTGCATCAGTGCTGCTGTGCTGATGGAACACTTCTAGTGTAGACCTGCCCTCAGTTACTATGGTGAATAAGTATGTAAAAACACTTACTCATAAACAGCATATATACCAGTAAATCTCCAAATGCTTTAAAAAGAAGGTCAGAATCATTACCATATTTTACCAATGGGGAAACTTAGGCACACAGAGATGTGACTTGCCCAAGATCACCAAGCAGACCAGTGGCAGAGCTAAGAATATAACTCAGGTTTCCAGAGTCGCAGTCAAGTGCTTTGTTCACTAGACTTGACTGGCAAACCCACAACACATGATGAATATCTCCAAGTTAGCTCCCAATTTCCTCACAGGCATCAGCAAGAGTTGCCATCATAGTTTGAACTTAAATATTAAAATCTGAAAATGTCTTTAAAATAATTACAATTTTTTTCTAACACTGGGATAATTTTTTGAGACCCAGAAGAGAAAAGTCAACATTGCGGTTTGTGCACTGCACTACATGACGAGTAGAGTTACTCAAATTTCTGTTTTGTGGTAAACGTTGACCTTTCAAAATTTGTTTGGAATGAAAGTAAATATTTTCAATATTTCCCATGTGATGTAATTTCTGAAAAATTTCAGATTTGGAAAATTTTGTTTTGAAATTTCAAAATTACATTCAAATTTTATTTTATGGGACAGTTATATTATTTTTATTATTTTGTTTCATAACTTAGTGACTAAGTATCAAACTGTTTCACTACAACATAAACTAGAGACACTGATCTAGCAGTTACCTTTAACGATGTTAAAAATAAAATGCAAATACAACATTGCAACTACAATTTTATGTCTTATTATAACACATCAGTAGCAGTGCATAATATTCACTGATGTTTTTTATGTTTTGACATATGATGTTGACAGTTTGTGTTAATGGCATATAAAGCTTTATCTTTTTGAATCTTGGTACCTATTGTCATTAAATAATCTCCCCCCTCCCCCCCTGCAATTACCTGCAACTGTGAAAATTTAAATTGATAAAAAATTGCTTAAAATAAACATCCATATTATCCATCAAAATTATAAAAATAGAATTCTGCCACGCCTAAGAATACTGTATCCAAATGAACATGTAAGGCCTTCCCAAATAAGAAAGCCCACAAATAACTTGCAGGGAATCTAATTGGGGACAGGCTAGGGAAGGCAAAGGACTAGTTGTTTAGAGTAGCCTAAGAAGCAGCATATCAACTGATGGGAGCCAAAAGAGAAGAAAATCAATTGAACAATGTGGTGCTGTGGAGGCGTGGTCAGAGAGGATGAACTGAGGGACCAGTGAACAGAGAATGGAGTGATGCTTTAGGGTAGGAAGTGACAAAAATGGAATAGATCTTTAAATTGATTGCGGGGGCAGAGTGGGGAGTGTGGATTGGGAGCAGAATCAATGGCTGAATGGGTTGGGGAATGTAAAAAAATTGATTAGGGACAAAGAATAGACTGATGGGATTGGGATCTATAGAATTCCTTGGGGAAGCTACATGAAAGACGAGCAGAGAACTGAATGGAGAGGCTGGGAGGAAGGGCCGAGAATGGACTGATAGATGGAGGGGACAAGAGAAGAGTATAGGAAAGAGAGAGTGAGAGCAGGGAATAGAAAGTAGCAAGGAGTGAACAGAAGAGGGGAGTAGAAGAAGGGGAATGAAACAAAACTGATAACCTAACATGAAATAGAAAAGGTTAGAACTACAGAGCGAGATGGAGAAAGATGACGGCAGGATTTAATGAGCTTGAGAGGGGTCAGAAAAATGAAAAGGCGGAAGATAATTACAGGAGGAACAGGATACAAAGGAAGAAGAAAGCAAGTCAAGTGGATATCGTGTGACAAAATGTTTTATAAAGTCAATCAGGTATGTGTGTGTTAGACCTCTTTTGTGGGATGTAGAATGTTTGCAGCTAGTCATGGGAATCCATATTTCCTACTGGAAAAGGGGGATAACTTTCCCATGGAGAAGGAGGATAACTTCTTTTAAAAAAATGTTAACACTGTTTTATTAGAATATTATAATACATCTCCTGTGTTTTATGGGAAAGGCATAAGTGCATTTTGGTTGCATGCTTTTTGGGTGTCTTCATAGAATACAGTTTACTATCGATTCCACACAAATAAGAGGCAGCCTTCCTAGGATTGGTTTGTTTTGGTTAAAGTCTTCTAAAATACGTGAAATTGCATTTGGTAGTTCAGACCTTGCTCTGAGAGGACCATGAGGCCTCTCCACTGTATTTTGCCTTACACTTCCACAACACATAGCCCTCCCCTTTAGTTTAGTTCAGCTAGATATAAGGCTAGATTTAGTTATTGTTTTATAGAAAGCAAGGTGCCAAAACAATTAGGAACAACACACCTATACATTGCATTGGGAGGCACAGGGATGGAGAAGAGAGGTAGCAGAGCTAGTTGTGGGTGAAGAGCCAAATATTCTTATATATGGGAAAAAGAATATACAGCTTTGGTTTTATGTCATGGGTAGAGAAGTAGAAAAATTCTCAAACTATTTAAACAAAGAAAGCTTTTGACTAAATGGAATTTTTTGTGCAAAAGTTCCAGTTTTCATCAAAATTTTGGTGGCTTTTCTGTTATGAAAAAAGTGAATATTTTTAGTTTTCAGAAATTGAACTATCCACAAATTTTCAGTTTTCAGCTTCCAAAATAAATAAATATTTTGATGTAAACCTAAAAACCTGTGTTAACTTTTTTTTCAAGGTTATTAAAATACAACTAGAGCTGGTGAGGAAATGTAGGGATCTGGGGTTTGGGTTTGATTTTTAATACACATAAAAGTGACTCTGACTTTTTAAAATATGTGTATATATTTAAGAAGTCCTCATGTGCACTTGATGGAAAGAGTATGAGAGGGAGTGGCACAGCCATTATGCAGGTTTTTGTAAACACGTATTGGTATTCTAACAGAACCAAGCTTGCCCCATGCAGGTTATTCCAATGTAGAAGTCCAGCTAAATATCAGCTGAGTGCTTACTTTAGTTGCTCAAACCTTTTGCTTAGAAATGTTCAAAAGCCTTCTAAAGCTACAGGAAACTCCACCATGTATTTTTTATGATAGAACCTTATGCCCACCCTTTTTTTAGCACTTCTCCAAGTTGGATTTGGCTAACTCTTTATGGACCTGAGATTAAATCACCATAAACAAAGTAGGTAAGAGTCTGGCAATCTTTGATTTTCTTATTCCAAAAGAGTAGTTTAAAAATATATCGTATCATACTATACCTCCAACAAACCCATCATCTTTTGTAGTCTCTGTTTTGATATTGGACTGATTTGATGCTGTCACCTTTGCGGTATTAATGGATTCCAGGAGGGAGACAAATTCCAGGAAGTTAGATTCATTGGGTATTTGTCCTTCTTTAGCTTCTAAGTCAGATTTAGAAGTTGGCAAGGTCTTTTTTTTATCACTGATTATCTCCATGGAATTCTTACTTAAAAAGATGTCTGCCCCACTGTCTACGCTCAGCACTCGAATGTGTCTCTTTTCATAGGCGGTTTTATAAGACAGAGGATCAAGGTTCTGTTGACTTTCTTTAGAATTGGAAGCAATGACCAACAAATTCTCTGAAGCAGTCTCTAGATTTGGACCTAAACATGTGTTAGTTTCTGAATAGCTATTTGCAGGATTGCTATAGTCCTTTACTGCATTGTCCAGATCACCAGACTCATATCCAGAACACTGGTTGGATGACGCATCGACCTTTAAACGTTCTGGCGTTCTTTCACTTTCACTGGCTTCCAGATGAACATTGCCTCCACCATCATCAGACAATTGAAAAGTTATAACCGGAATTTTGATCTGTTCGTTACTTTTTTGACTGTGGAGATCTGCTACAGCTACACCAGAGTCTGGGTTTGAGCTAGTTTTTTCAGTACCTGACACCTTCAGATGGAGAGAACCTTCTAAATCATTCATTGTATTTGGTGTACCATTCATTGTAATAACTATTTTAATGGGTTCATGTAAATTAAGTTGGTCTCCAGGGAGAGAACCGTCAACAAGAGCAATAGCAACCTCACCATCTGAATAATCAAGATCTTCATCGGTGTTATCAACATGGAAAGAAATTTCCACAGGCCCATCGGTCTCTTTGGTTGCAATTGTATTACACTGTGGACAGTTACGATTAAAGCTTTCATGCACTGATCCATCGGGGAATTGCTCTCTTTTGTAACTTTTTGGATTACTTAAATGCTCTGAAATAATAACTGAATTTTCACTGCCCCATTGGTCAAAAGAAATGCCAGTTCGTAAAATGTCATACTGCGACAGAGAGAGGTTTGACAACTTTTTAACCAAATCTTTGTCCATGAGAATATCTTCTGATCCAAAGTAGCCAGAAGGGTGCATCTTCTCCTCTTTTTCATTTGTTCCATTACTGATAAACATTTCCATAGCTGCTGGTTTTGTTACTATTGCCGATGTGGTAGAATCTGACATATGGGCTGTAGAAATAGGTAAGATATCTGCTTTGATATAGGGTGAGGTAGATAAAACTGGTGGTGAAGCCTGGTCTTCTAACGTTGTTACCCCTAATAAGAACATACATACAAGTGAGGTCGCACAAACAAAAGTCATTATGCATAATAGATGTCAATATTCCTATGCATTAAAACCAGCCCGCAGACCTAAGGAAACATGGAAATACAGAACAAAATTGTTGATACCTTTAGACAGAAATTTACTATGGAATGTAACAATTGTTCTCTGCTAACTGACTTTCACAATTTTTTGCATCTAGCTAACAAATTAGGAAGATAATTTTCTTGTTTAGGAATTGTATGAAAAAGATTTTTATTTTAATTACCTGGAAATATGGTTCTTACTCATGTGAACAATAAGAGAAGAGTTTGCAGGCTCAGGCCCAGTCTCAATGTGAAAGGGGCATTTACAATATGTTAGAGTTGCAGTTCTACTCTATATCAGGTTTCCTCACAGATCAAGAGATAGTAGCAGCAGCAGCATATACATTTTAAAAAATAAAAATCACAAGAACCCAAACAAACAAAAACAATCTACCAAACTGAAACATTACACTGCACACACAAGTCTCTCCCTGGGGACAGGATGATAGAAAGAATGAACCAATGCAACAGATATTAGTCATGTCACCTCATGCACTGCAGGAATCATCACAGACTCTACAGTAATGAGGGTGGTGTAAGAACCTATGGAGAATGGAATACCAGAACTTGTTGTCCATGGACCATTGGAACTGAAGGCACACCAAGGCATGCTGGGAATGTTGTTAGAGTGTATGAGAAGAACCAGAGACTTTAAGGGAGCAGGATGTGTTGCTGAGTCTCTCCAGGCAAACAGCTCAGGGGGGTCTTTGGTGGAGACAAGGGAAGAAGCAAAACTGGTAGTGATTCTGCAGGCTGAGTTGAACTGAAAGGGGCCAGGCTATGGAGGAGCACCCAGGAGATGGAAGACCTGGGAAGAAGCCAGAGGGGCAGGTGATGAGAAGGACCAGGAACTCCATGGAAAAGAGAGTTCTATGGACTTTGTTACTGAGACATGGGTTGGATAAAGCTGGGTTGCTAGTAACAGACGGTTCTGAAGTACCGGGAAAAAGGTGGTGATAGGCTAAAGAGCCAAAAGTAGCCAAGGGGAATAAGAGGCCATGATCAAAAGAAGTACCGAAGGTTTGGGGTGTGAGCTGAGCACTAGCTTCCTGCTTTGGGGCCCATAGCAGAGGGCTTCCAAGAGAGAGTGTGAGGAAGTCCCCTTCACTCCCCTGAATCCAAGTGCACAAGATGCACAGACCCTTAAGGAAGTGCTGTGGCCCAGAGCAAATGAAAGGCAGGGGATGGGAAACTAGTTTTGGGACTTTCTTTGGACTTTTGTTTACACTGGCAGAGGTGGAGTTTTTCTAATTTAGCTAGAGAACTCGATGAAACTATACAATTAGCTATCCCCAAGGAAGGGAAAGTGATGCGGCAGCCACACTTGGCCCTGGAACTGGTAAGCCTCTGGTTCATGCTGTGCATGTGCTGAAATACTTTTGGCAAGCAGTGTTTATAGAAAACAATTAATAAAGGTTAAAAAAAGCTTTCAAGATACCTTTGAGATCTTCAACAGTTTCTTGTGTTGGCAGCTCCTAAAAAAATGAAATATATTAATTGTATTTAAATTAATTTAAAAAATGCAGAATATAAACCCAACAATCATCTCATCAATCGTTAGTACATAACATTCAGTAACTTGTGAATGTACCAGTGGGAGCTGCAGATAGTGAAAGGTGAGAAGAAGGTGCTGCTATAGCATCAGTCATGGCCTACCTAATAGTTCAAATCACATTTGTGACATTCAGGATAAATTCTGAGATGGATTTTTTTTGGTCAGTCAGCAGCCCCAGATGTGGGTTTTTAGTCAGAAGGAAACAGAGCACATATATTGGTTTCCCTTTTTCAAATTATGGAATTTTTTTTTTTATCTGTGAGATGATCAGGTTCTCTTTCCAATACACCTCTACCCTGATATAATGTAACTCGATATAACACAAATTCGGCTATAACGCAGTAAAGCAGCGCTCCGGGGGGGGGAGGGGGGAGAGGGCTGCGTGCTGCAGCGGATTAAAGCAAGTGCGATATAACGTGGTTTCACCTATAATGTGGTAAGATTTTTTTGGCTCCTGAGGACAGCATTATATCAGGTTAGAGGTGTATTTGAAAAGAATCTCTTACACAGTGCTGGAAAAGAAAGCCATCTAATTTAGCAGACTAGGTTGATAACCTGAAAAAGTGTACTATGGAGAAAATCAATGTGGTGTTGCTCCTCCTAGTAGCCAGAAGTGCCTGTGGCACTGGGGACTAGAACTGAGAGTAGGAAGACCATTTCTCCTGTCCTCTTAATGCTCCTGCTGCTGATGCCCAGGCAAACAGGAGAAGGAGCCTAGACTGGCAAGGGAATAGACTGGGACAAGGGGAGGTGAGAATAGGGAAGAGTGGAACTGGGACAAGGAGCTGAGGAGGGAGATTGGGACAGAGACAATGACAGGTGGGGGAGGCTAGAGGCAGAAAGGTCTGTAATACCTAGAGCACATTTCCCACAGAGCTGTAGTAGAATCCAGTATTCCTGAGTGTCAATATTCCTCTGCTATCAGCAAATAGCTGTGAAACCCACTGGCAAAATGTGTGTTTCATCTCCTTCTAGTGGTTGTCCAACATAGAGGGTAACAACCTGCTATTTCTATCAGTTACACCATTATTACTCAAGTGGCAGAGCTCTGTGGATCTAAAGGGTCTAACCCTGCTTATGAGCCATGTGGGACTCTATATGGTTATATATGATGGAATTTGTTTTGTTAGTTACATTCTTAGAAGCCTGGGAAAGTACATTTAAAAACTACATTAAAAAACATTAAAGTTACAAAGTCGAGCACTCAAAAGTCAGAAAATGACAGAATTCAAATTGTCCATGCAATCTTAATTCGTCCCCTGTGTGTGTATGCATTATGACACAGTCTTTAATTATATGGTCATGTAATATTTCTTCTACAAGACCCTGCCTCACTCAGTGCAGAAGAATAACTGTGCTGCGCGACTGACTCAGGGTTGTGTAGTAAAAGAAGCTGTTTTCTGTAGGACCCCTGCCCACATTTGTTGCCAACGTTGGAAAGTATGTAGTGAATGAGGCATGGGACAGCAGGCAAATAAAGGATGATTTTATTGTTTAGGCAGTTGAATGATGCCCTTGAAGTTTGGATTCTATCCCAGCCTCTGCCAGAGTTCCTGTGTGAAGCTGGACAAGTCACTTAAACCAAAAACTTTTCACAGATGAATTCATTTTCTGTGTGCTTAATTTGATACATCTGGATTCTAATATGCAGAAGGTCTGAGCACTAACAAATGCAACTGAAATTAATGACAGCTCATCTCTGAACAAATAAAGCACTACCAAATGCTAAATTTCTGAAAAATGATCTCAAATTGCACACCAAAATTCACTGGCACTTTTGACATTAATGTCTCTATGCCTCAGTTTCTCATCTATAAAATGGGAGTTATAGCATTACTTTACAGGAGTGTTGTGAAGATAACTCCATTAAGGTTTGTGAAGCAATGAAATGCTATAGTGGTAAACACCCTGGACAGACCTACAAGGAAATTAATAGTTCTGTATGCAGTGCAAGATTTGAATAGTGTGCAGTAAATAGGGGCTAGGGAGACACATTGAGCAATGAGGATAAAATAAAATATTGAATAGCTATTCATTAAGTGAGCACCATACAACTGTACACTGAATGAGGCAAGGGTTCTATTGAAAAATAGTATGTGATCATGTAATTAAAGTTTTATCATAATGCACAAGGGGGCTGAATTAAGGCTTCACAGGCAACCTTAAATGTATCATTTCCTGAGTGCTTGACTTTGCAACCTTTATAGGATGGCCAGATGTCCCTATTTTATAGGGACAGTTCCGATATTTGGGGCTTTTTCTTCTATAGGCGCCTATTACCTCCCACCCCATCCCGATTTTTCAACCTTGCTGTCTGGTTACCCTAAACCTTTATGTTCTTTCTATAGTTTTTGGTATATAATATGTATGTACATTGTCACTCAACTTCAACTGCCCCACTGGCTTTAGAATGTAACTGAGCCATGAATATTTCAATAGTTTAGAGTTCTACTCATGTTGTAAACCCCATCGCGGGAGTTAAGTCAAATGTGTATATTTCAAGACAGGCCCAAGATATGAGATATGGGTGATTTTATAAATCTAAAAATAAACACAGTAATGAGGAATAGCTGTGCAAGGGCTGTTACTAATGGTCCGGGAGAAAAGTCATTCTAGGCACACAAAATGGTTACGCCGCATGTCTTAGCAGCCTGCAATAAGAGTGCTCTCTTTACCTCCAGGAAGATCCCTTTTCTTGGTTTGAAAGCAGCAGCAGCTCCTAGTTGTTCTGTGGCCTGAAGATGCAGACAGATTCCTACTGGAATTTACAAAAGTGTCTAAGCAGGTTACAAATGCCTTTGTAAATATGGCTCTTTGAAACTAGCAAAGCCTGACCAATCCAGTGCAGCAAGCAAGCTGGCTGCTCTAGCCTGCTTGTGTACTAAAAGCAGACTGCTAAAAGTCAAATACAGGAAACAGCCTATGTATCTCTGTGCAGGATCAGTTCCATAATTTACATGCAGCTGTATGCACTCCCATAAGATACGAGACACTGTCTGATACAATGCATAGTTCTGCACAAAAAGAAGGTATAGATACAGAAAACAGCCTACTAACCACAACTCCAGAAGAGCGGTGCAAGTTTATAGCCTGTAGTCTTGAACTGCCATGGATTGTTGGGGTTGAGTCATTTTGCTTGACCTCTTCAATTGTACCATTCTCTCCTACGTTATTGCTGATCCAAAAGAAGAAAGTACGTCAGTGGTGGCATCTCTTAAGATAACTATGACTGTGTTTTCATACACAGCCACTGACCCATATTTATGACACAAAAATCTTATCAAGATGACAGTACTTGAACTGGGGATCAGAGTAAGGAATGATGGTAGGGCATTCTCCAAGTGACAGTATGCTTCAAGGTTTTCCTCTCTCCCACCCGCAAATGAGCAGCTGTGAAAACTGTACATGGCAAAAGTTTCTACTCCCCCCAAATTCAAACACTGAAAGATCAACAATAGAACAAATAATATTTGTATAAGTTTTATGAGGAACAAAAAGACAAAATCTTAGACCCAAAAAATAACACAAAATGATTCTGACATTCCAGAGAAATAGGACACAGCCAAGCTAAACACACAATGCCGCCACTCCAAACTCGATATCTAGGCTGGCTCACTTGTGTCTGCCCGATACTGGTTTACAAATTGATTTATTGCACCAAATACTGGCTTGCCCTTCCTACTAGTAGTATAATAATGAACTGTTAGTATTTCTATGTTACTTTCCATTTACATCATTCAACTTTATCATCTCGGGTATACTTTGTGTGCCTAATGGCTTAGTCATTTATGTACCTCCTCATAATTATCCATTTGAAACAAATACATACTGTAGTCACGGAGTTGCAGGAGATCTGCGTTGTATTACATCCATTAGACACTGAACAAAATAGTTTCTTCTCTGCCTTTTGGCTAAGGTCAAGTGTAGAATCAGTTTAACATATGATATGTCTGTCAGTTACAGTAACTTATACTTAGCCATTCTGTGGAGATGTTTTTCTTGCAAGCAGATGAGCACAGACCCTGTTTTGTGGGCGAAGTACAATGTATATAAAGATATTCCATTTAAAGTTTCACTGCTATTACCAATGGCGTTAACACCAAAAGATTTTTTCCCCATTTATAGTTTTAAAACACAAACACCTGTAGCTCTATGTCAGCAATAAACTGTATTACCTGGAAGTCACAAACATCTTCATCACAACACTATATTAATTTAAGTATCGGGGGGTAGCTGTGTTAGTCTGGATCTGTAAAAGCAGCAAAGAGTCCTGTGGTACTTTATAGACTAACAGATGTATTGGAGCATGAGCCTTTGTGGGTGAATACCCACTACATGGATGCATGTATTCGCCCATGAAAGCTCATGCTCCAATAAGTCTGTTAGTCTATAAGGTGCCACAGGACACTTTGCTGCTTATATTAATTTAGTTATTTGGCTTCAAATACGCTATTTAAATATGATTCAAATATCACATGTCTATGACCAGGCTTCACTGAAAATTTTTGCCACCTGTCTTATAACTACAATATTTGAAAACAGTACACAAAGCGTTCATTTTCCACTATAAAATGAAGAAGGCCTAGAAAAATACCACTTAAAAATCATGAATACGGATTATCTTTAGTTGTTATGGTAATCAAATGCCATTAATATATCCCTCATATGGAGAAGGAATTTTCCTTTATCAAGTTAAGAATTCTACTGTAACATGGCTGAATAATGAATGTTTAACCAGAAGAGTATAGTGAAAACCTATTCAACTAGATGAGGCAGATGGCTTTGCTTACTTGTCACAATGTTTTATTTCAGTTTAATTCGATATTTGTATTTATTATTGATGGTGGAAGTGTGTGTTGGTCTGTGACCAAGAATTGTGAAATGGGATCTCCTAGCAGAGGATGCTTGCTTGACATAAAATGAAGGTTTTATAAGAGGTTCTACTTGGAATCATTAGCAATACAAAAGGCAAAAGAGTGGAAATGTATGCGTCTTCCATTGATCATATTTATTAAGTAATTTTTGGTTTACATTTCAGAAAGTCTAAAACAGTGGATGAGCCTCTTATGTCACTATGTCAGTATATCTGATGTGAGGAAAAAAGAAAATTATAGTTTTGTAGAACGGACAGGATTTAAAAGGACTGGGAATCTTAAACACAAACATATACTTTTGACAGACACTGTGGAAATAAACATCTTTTATAAATACTGACATCTGCACATCAAAGGAAGATACTTTTATAGCTAAGAGGGTTTTTTTAAGCAGACACTGACTTTCTCAAAAGAAGTTACTGCTGGGCAGTGCAATCTCACAGGTACCTCAGCAATGCTAAAAGCTGCTAGCTAACTTAATTTCTTTCCTACTAAACTCAAGTCTGTTATGCCAGTTTTCCGAGTCTTATCAAAGATTTAATGTTCAAGAACATGAAAGTTTTAATTAACTTTTAATTTCTCTTTTCTTCTCTATTCAGTAAATTGCCAGTAAATAAATAAATTAAATACAACTTTTTTTAAAATGAACATGAATCTGGGGAAGTTACCAAGTGGTGCTTTCACAATGCCTAATTTTGCTATATATGCTAGCATTGTACTGTGCAAGCAGTCTCATTAACTTCCCTGAACTCTTTGTAAGGTAAGATACTACCCAGAGTGAATAATGGTGCAAGAACTGAGCTCATACGAAACAGAACGCTGTCCTCAATGAAAGCAGAGAAAGGCAAATGTGATATACTGTGTATCAGTCAAGGGAACTGAGAAGGCAGAAGTTTTCCTTTAGAGTAATGCTATAGAAGGGCCTAATGAAACCACTATGGGCTCAAGAATTAGGGGCAAACAACTTGAAGTTCCAGTATTCAGTTATATATTGGGGGAAAGAGTTACTATGTACATGAAGAAGCACTATAATAAGAGCACAAATACTGTAAGACAAAAAAGCCTATATGTTAATCCTTATCCCATATGCCTTCACTGCAAAGCTTTATACTGACTCTTTCTATTGAACTGTCTACTGTATACAGATATTTATACCACGCCCAACAATATGGTATTTAATTGCCTGTATCTGAGTGTACATTCCTGAGCCTCATCCCAATGGGTGTCTGAGCTCAGACACAACCTCACTTTTGGGCATCCCAACACTGTATTATTAGATGGTATAAACTAATGCCTTTGCCTGTGGTGTGCACTAACAGGAAGCACTTCCTCCTCACTAACATCTATCTTAGTCATCTCTCATTACTTCTTCAGGGCATCTGAAAATCTTTTCATTCCACATGTGTTTTTGGCATTACCAATGTTGACTGGATATTCATTCCTTCTCTGGTCCTCCCCTTCCCCATTTTCCCCCTTTATTCAGACCACCTCAGTTGGTTTTATTTGAATTTCTAGAAAGTAGTCTTCAACATTACTGTTTAAATAAAATTTGTTTTATAATGCTTTTTACCAACCCAAGCTCCTTATATAATTACTATTATTTGCCCCACCTTTCAGATTTTTTTTTTTATTAATTTGCATTTAGTGGTAAAGGCTGTAATTAAATTTGCTGTGATTCTACATTGCATTGTGTAGCAAGAGTTTCTTCCCTGCTGAGATGAAGTTATATTATACAGAGATTTACTTGAAGTCAAACTAGTCCACTAGAGACACAAGGTAGGAGAGAGAGAATTAAGAGACCCATAGCCGCATAAACCTGAAACCACAGCAGACATGCTCCTGTGAATAAAAAGACAGTCACATTCCTTCCTTCCTTGCTCCTGCAACTCCCCTTGCAGCTCACATTCAGTGAGCAACAGCCCGGTAACCTTTATTTTCTCTGCTTCTGCATTTAGCTCTGAGTACTGCCACAAGAGTACATGCAGTCCAGATGCAGAGTCACTAGTAGATGTTCTCCAGAACAACATCTGGGCAAGGCTGGGGCAAACGGAGGAAAGGAAACCAAGCAGAAGAGAACAAAAAAGAATGTGGAGGGAGGAAATTAGAAAGTGGAAGGAAAAAGACTAGAAAAGGACAACCAAGAGGGAAAACAGACAGGAAAAATGAAGAGATTGACAATTGTGCCAAGACATGATGCAAGAAGACACAAGGGGCGGGGAAGAGGATCCTTTCCAATGATGATAGGGCACCGATAAGAGAGGCCTAGAAACCCTCAGGGTTAGAGTTAGGTATGTCCCTATGCCAGACTTAAAATACTGAACCTAAACAAAAAATTAAGAGTAACAGCCCACTTGTGCATTGCTTGCAAAAACAAAACCCTCATTACAGTCAGCAGGAGTGTCTGCTGGGCTGGAAAGGCAGGATCAGGTTGCAAGCTTGTACTTGTGATGAAACTATGGAATGGTTCTGCATGATGAAAAACGTACCTAAGATTTGAGAAGTAAACTGCATTTTCTCTTTTGGCCTCTTTATCTTTGCTTTGCCTTCCATTCTTTCGCGAGATCCTTTGTTGAATTACTTCTCCTTTATCAAACATAAGGTGCAGACGATAACTGACTACCTTTATTATTGTGAAGAACACAGTCACAGAACTACAGTAGATAAAAACTGTCACTGCATTTGGAGGGAAAGCCTAGAGAAGAGAATAATAAAGAATTAATGAAACAGTCAGCAATCATAAGACGATACTGTTATTTATTCACAATGTAATAACATTGTTTTACCCTTTATTTCTTATGGGCTGATATTGCTAACACCACTAAGTTTTCCTAACACTTCAGAATTGTTGCATCTACAAAGAATTTCACTATTTCAACTCATAAGAAGGCTGTAAATTTCAAATTTCAAACCATGTCTTTTGGCTAGCTATGGTATATCAAATATTATAAAAATCAATCAAAAAAAATTTTTTTTTTACAATAGACAGTTGCTATGAGAGCTCTTAAAACAATTCCCTTTCACTCCCTGGGCTACCAACAATAGCAAGCATTACATATACTGTGTGTATACAGACACACAGTATATCATTAATATACAAACTGGCTAATTCTCCCACAAAAACCAGACTCCTCAGCCAAGGGTTTTAAGAGTAAAATGTTGAAATTTGATCTTCTATTATTCAGGCTTCATTGCTTTTATACAAAAGTACCTTTACTGGTATGCCATGAATTATTACAAATAATTAGTCTTATCTAGTCAAAATAAAGGAACAAAGTATATTTTATGATGCAGCTTTTTTCTTTTAAAATCTTTGCAAATGTTAATGACTAGCAATGGTGCTCTCAATCATTAAAGTGAATTAATAGAGTTTCAACTCTAGTTCGCAAAGTCCTTTCAGATCAAAGACATGATATATGCACATTTTAATGACTAAAGCCCCTGTATCATGCAAAGAAAATCATGTAGATGGACCACTGCAGTCCTCTTTACAGGAACAGGGCTTTTCCCTTGAATCCTCTTTAGTAATTTGTAGTCTCATAGCAGATTTTGTTCTTTTATTGGGAATTTTTTAGAAGGGCTTCAGTATATCACTGCACAATTTGGAGTGGGAGGGAGGCACAAGCAGGGCCGTCCTTAGGCATAGGCAACATAAGCAGCTACGATAGGGCACCTGAAAATTTGGGGCACCACTGGGTCTTAGTGTCCACCTCCTTTTTTTTCCTATCCCTGTTCTGACCCTTCCTGCAGGCTCCCACAGATGGCTGCTCTAGCCTGGTGAGACTTACTTGGGAGGGAATCAAGTAGTTAAAAGTGAAAAAACCTCCAGCCTGCCAGACCTATTAGCACAACATTGAAACTGTTAAAAAGACATTCAAGGGGTAATACAGCCATTTAACAGGCATTTGCCAACCTCAAGGTATATACTGACAGGTTTCAGAGGGGTAGTCCTGTTCATCTGTACCAGCAAAAACAAGGACGAGTCCTCGTGGCACCTCAGAGACTAACAAATTTTTTGGGCATAAGCTTTTGTGGGCTAGAACCCATTTCATCAGCTGTCCACGAAAGCTTATGCCCAAATAAATTTTTATACTGTCAGTTTCTGCCTT
>NC_133771.1:138466224-138529019 GCF_003597395.2 Chelonoidis abingdonii
TTTTTGAATGTTATGATTCCTGATGTCAGATTTGTGTCCATTTATTCTTTTGCGTAGAGACTGTCTAGTTTGGCCAATGTACATTGCAGAGGAGTACTGCTGGCACATGACGACATACATCACATTGGTAGATGTGCAGGTGAACGAGCCTGCATGGATAAATATCTTCTTACTGTATGTTCCATCCTATACATCCGATGAAGTGGGCTGTAGCCCACGAAAGCTTATAGTCATAAAAGTAATAACCATCTTTGAAGAAACCAGACTTTAAAACTTCGGACTGAAAAAGGCTTGCTTGTTATGCACAGTAGGTCAGTTATTATTCCTGATTTTCTCAAAAACAAGGGACAGGAATCATGATGGGGAATTTGGCCAAGATAGAGGTGCTGTGAAAGCCATAATGTTGGATTTCCTTGTTCTTGTCCAGTTAAACTCTCAACTCTAACGCTAAAGTACTGTAGTTTCTCTTTTCTATGTAATATATAAGATATATGCCTGCAAAGCACTGCGTCAGTAATTAGACAGAAATATTCATAATTTTATTGTACTTCTTGGATTATGTGTGGGTTTCTGACAAGCAAGCAATTAACATGCTGATGTAAGGCACTGAGCTCCCACATCATTTCTACCTTTTAAGAGTGCTTCCAAAGCACCACAATATAGAAAATGTTATATGTCATTAAGTTTCAAGCCTTTACCACAGTGTGGTTTTTATTAATATTAGATGTATGTTCCTTAATATAAGGACATTTAACCTTTTAACAAAACATAGCTTGGAAATTTGACAGAGAAATTAAGGTTAGTTGGTATGTCTTCATGAATTACACAGTAAAAACAGCCAAATTACCAAATAAACTAATATACAATCGGCTGACACAGCCAGGCATATAAAGAGAGAGACGGAGATAATGTTAAGCTGGGGCAGAAGATAATTATTCTGGTTTCGATAATACAGCTTGAGTGATTGTCACCAACTTGCCTGAGCCCATGGGTGTCTTGCAAAGTGAGCTCATATAGTTTTCAATAGCCCAACCAATATTTAACTTAGGGGGGCCACCAGGGCCTTATACTCAAGAAGTCTCTCAGTGACCTAAACACAAAGTTTGGTCAGCAATGGGTCCTGACCAAGCCGGGCATCTTGGGTTATGGTACAGGGAAGATGCTTCCCCCTGGCTCTGGCTTCACCCAGGAATTGCAACTATATGAAAGATGCAGTCAGCTCTTTTTTGGCCTGCTGGGCCCTGACTGATTGCCAGCTACACCCAGCCCTTCTAGCCACTGGAGCTCCAGGTCTCACTGGCTCTACCTGTGGCTGAACCTAGAAGGCCTTTCTAGACTACCCTAGAAGTCCCAAACACTCTGCCCTTCTGCTCTTCATAAAGGGCCACTTCCTCAAGTGGGCTGGACCAAGCCATCGCAGTCTCTGGCAGAGGGCAGCGAGTGCCTGGTACACCTCATCACAGAGATGACCAAGAGACAACCCAGTTCAATCACCTGGGAAAGCAAAGGAAAAGAAAAGCTCCTTGGAAACAAATAATCTCAAATGTCATATTTAGATTTATTGCATCATTATACAATTTAAAAAAATAATGTGAAAGAACCAATAACCCTTTAAAATAGCAAGTTTAGGGAAGTATTCTGTCCAACAAAAGGCAGAAGAAACAGTCACTAAAACCACAACCAATGACTCATAATGTGTATTGTCTTGTATCTTGTAAAATATGCTGCAGTTCAAGCGTGCACAAATTCATCCCTTGATTTTAATGGAATTACACTAGTAAGGATGAATTCAACCCAATGACTTCGTTACGGTATTCTCTCACCCAGAACATATTAGAGCCCCGTGTAATTAGGTAGTATAAAAGATCTAATTCATAATGTCTTATTAGACCTAATAAAACAGCAGTTATAAGAAATATGATAATTTTGGAGGGTTGATTACAATACTAGTTATGTTGCAAATAATTATTCAATTCATATTTTCTAAATGTATGCCAGCCATTACAAAGGGACAATTAGGAGGCTGCTCATGATACTGAGGTAGAGGTTTGTTTTTCTAGATAGTAAAACTATTGATAGTAAAAGGAACCGTCCTGACAGTGTTATGGACTGAAATCCTCAATTCATGCAACAGGTTCAGTATCGGTGGTACTATGCTCTCAATGTTTCTCAACCTTCTTCTGGAAGAAACCACCTCTAGAGAAGGTGTCTATTCAATACCTACCCTAAGTGCTGAAACTTCCAACAAAGTGTGACGAAGTGGAGTTTTATTCACCTTGTTATGTTGCATGTGAATCTTACTGTTCTATACTAATACTGTGTGTGTACCTCAGTTTCCCTCTGTATTGCATCAAAGACTAGGCAGTGCGAATTGGGTGCGTGACTTATGCTGAGGCCCTCAGGGCATGGGAGGCTGTTCAGAGGTCTCCACGAAGGAGATGGCTGATGCCCTTCGTAATCTGAGATCCAGGAAGGGGTTGCGACTAGGTGACACTTTTTGCCCAGGGAAGCAGGACAAAAGATGAGGAGCAATGGGCATGTGAGAGACCAGGCAGGGGGAATCAGGGCAGTCGGCTGTGGGGGATTGGAGATGGCAGGAGTCCAGGCTGTCTGGCCCTGGGTTCCCCCAAGATGGACTCTGTTGAAAGTCACGGACTTCTGTGCAAACAAGCTTTGTGCTACACCATATTCCTATTGACCAATAAACCCTTCTGCTTTACAATGCTGGCTAAGAGGCACTGATGACCGCGGAGTTGGGGTGCAGGGCTCCCTGGCTTCCCTCACCAAGGGGAAGTGTGAGGTGTGAACAGCGATGTTCAATACTCCAAGGTCAGATCAGGAAGGCCGTAAGCAAGAGCCTTTTTGCTCTGGGCAGTGTGCCCTCAGAGGAGTCACGCTACCTAGAGTCCTGACTAGCTTCGTACCAAGCAGTTCCAGAGCATCAGACCTGTGACTCCGTAACACAATGACATTAATTCAAACCAGTTTAGCGACATTTTGTGTGATGCTGACACATGTCCCCTTAGAAATGAACTGAAAGCAGCACCAAATTAATTTCAAGAAGGCTTAAGATGTTAGTGACTTTTGATCCTTACTAACCTGGGCCAGATTAACGCCAGCCACCTAGAATTAAAAGGTTACCTCTCCCATTATTTATTGTCTATAGAGCCTACAGGCATACTAGACACATGATAGATAAAGACTAGTCCATATTCTGATGAGTTTACAATAAAAAATATTGCACTAAACAGATGAAGGAAGATATAAGAGACACCATGAAGCAGGGAAATGAAAGTAACCAATATCAAATTAAGTGGATAATCCATGTAGGCATATATTACAAAATCCCTAAACTCCTCAGATCTTCATACAGAAATGTCTTTGAATCTGGTTAAAAGCAAGACAATTTGCCCCAGATTTTGCCATTCTCATCTCTAAATTGGAACTGGAGAGTGCTTTGGACGACAGACAGATTTTTATTTCACAGATATACTGGCAAAAACAGAATTAAACATGCAAAGGATATTTCCAAAAAGATAATCTTAAACTCAGCTGAAACCTTCAAGGTGGCTGAACTACTACCTTTACCCATCGATTCTTTCTGGTAGTGATAATTAAGGCTAAGATTTTATCAGGTTATTTTTAGTAAAAGTCACGGAAAGGTCACAGGCAATAAACAAAAATTCACATAGCTCATGACTTGTCCATGACTTTACTGAAAATAACCTTGGGACAGGTCTGGGTAGGGGGGAAGAATAGAGTACCATGGGGGGGACTGAGAGACCAAGCCCTGCCAGTGGTTGCAGCAGGGGGCACAGCCTTATGGGGGGCATACAGCCCCAGCTCGGGAGTTGGCTGCAGCTGCGTGACAGAGGTGCACAGTCCCAGCTGCAGCTGGGGTGGGAGGGGTGCATAGCCCTAGGAAGCCATGAGGGGGGTGAATGGACCCCAGTGCAGCCGCCAAACAGGGATGTGTAGCCCCAGCTGCAGGTCCCAGTGAAAGCCGCAGGGCTGGCGCACACAGCCATTGTTGCGGCCCCCGCCAAGCCCAGGATGCCGCAGGACTGTGGCACACAGCCCAGGCTGTAGTCCCCACCAAGCCCAGGACACCACGGGGCTAGGGTGGGCAGCCCCAGCTGCAGTCCTTGATGGAAGCCACAGGGCTGGGGCAAGTGGACCTGGCTGCAGCCCCTGGGGGAAGCTGCATGGCTGGTCCTGCAGAGTCCTGGTTCCACTCCAGCCAGCCCCAGTTGCAGGGCAGAGGTGCACAGTCCCACCTCCAACCTCCTTAAGCCCAAGAACCTAGAAGTAGGTTGGGAGGTGTAAAAGCTATCCCTCCCGTAAACAGCTAATTAGGAAGATTTTCAAAAGCAAAAGGGAAGTTAAGAACCCAACCCTCGCCCAAAAATCAATGTGAGATGGGTGTCTAATTCCCATTTGTACTTTTGAAAATCTCCACTCACAATCTTATTTTAAGACAAGATGCCACATGTGAATGAAAATAAACTTATCTGTGGGGGGATGTGAGTCAGAAAAAGAAATACAATAGAACCCCATTTATCTGAGCCTCCATTATCTGGCTCTCTATATTGACTGAATCGGGTGGCAGGGCTCAGGCTGTCAACCCCACTGCCCGCGGGGCTGAGAGCCTGAGGCCCACGCATTCTCATTATCCAAATTTTTGATTATCTGATCTGGCCCCAGTCCCAATTAGATTGGATAAACAGGATTCTACTGCAGTATGCATACTACAAAAATCTTCCATTTGTCATATCACAAAACACCTGCTTTTTCCTGTTAGCCCAGTTGGTTTGTTTGCTCTTAGGATCAATTTCATTTTAAAGTATGGTTGTTGCACATAATGAAACTACAAATACCAAACTGGCAGGTAACCGGTAATTTTTAACCCTGAACATTGCATAAGATTCCCAAAACAAAACAATTCAGAATTCGTTAAGGTTGTGAAATGAGAAGACTGTAGCTACCTGTCACAAAGTTTACAAAATCTAAGCACTCAAAAACAAGAAAATTGATAGTCAAGGACATCCTTACTCATAGATAGTCGCTGTAATAAATAATATTCTTATCGAGGATAAAGAAACCTAATCATGGTACATTTGCTCAAGAACAGATTCGGCAGCTGATCAGATGATTCATCACAAAATTAGCCAACCTGGAAAAGGCAAGTCTACATGGAGAGATGAGGAAGAAGCCCGGGAAGTGGAAAGTTAGGTCATACACATAAATTAAAGTTGGGGTGTGTTGGTGGGTGAAGATCTAAGTATTTTCACTATTTCACCTTTGTTTCATTCCATAGTTTTTAGGCCCAATGTTCTTTAAAACACCTCTATTTTCTATTTCATTTGTGATTAGTTTCTGACATCCTCCAGGAAAAGTAATATTTTCCTGCAGATACATTTCCATGCACACCTAGGGAAAGAAACAACCTTTTATTTCACCACAAATCAGAGTCTGTGAACAAGTTCTCATTTACAACTGCAATCTAAATAACAGAGATAGGATCTATAGCTCTTACTGTCTCACACCAGAAATTGACGTGGCATCCTGGGAAGAAGCCACCCTCATGTTGTTACCTGATTGGAGTCCATGGGAATGCTCAGTGGAAGCAAATGGCATTTTTTCCAGGAAATAGGCTACATAGTCTGATTTTCAAAGATAAGCATTTGCATCTCCTATGGACTTCAGAGGGAGCCTTATAGGGAGACTGATGAGGAATGTTTAATATGGCAGGAAAGGTTTTTTCTTCATTAAAGAAAAATCTGCAGAAATGAGTTGAGTCTACAGCCACGAGGACATAAAGAATGGAAAATATTAGAAGCTAAATATTGGGGAACCTAATACTAAAATCATGCACTACTTTACCTAACAATATGCTCTTGCTCTTTCTGCCTACATTCCATATTGATATCACGCTAAGAATAGACTAAAATATTTCATTTTTTTTCAAGGAAACTATTCATATTTAACAAACAGAATGAAGTTTCCTAGTTACTGCAATCCATTAAATTATAATTTAGTTGCATTTCTCACACTTTAATAGAAAGAGGTGGAGCAGTGGATGTAATGAAAAGTGGTGTGCTTTCATAAACTATTTATGTTGCATCTGTGTCTCTATACAGATGGGGAGAAAGTGAGAGTATAATTTGGCCACACTGGTTATTGACTGCCAGTTTAACTGCTCATATACTTTCCTGCATAACAACTTGATTATTGGGCCTATTATGCTCACCCATATTCAGGACCGGCGCTAGAGTCTTTTGCGCCCTAGGCACATGGCCATTTCGCCGCCCCACGCGCCACTCCTGCGGCTCCGGTGGAGCTGCCGCAGCCATGCCTGCAGGAGGTCCACCAGAGCCGCGGACCAATGGACCCTTCGCAGGCACGACTGCGGCACGCCCACCGGAGCCACCTGCCACCCCCTCCCCCCTGGTAAAATGAGCCCCCCCCCCCCCAAAAACCCGTGCCCCTAGGCGATTGCCTAGTTTGCCTCAATAGAAGCGCCGGCCCTGCCCATATTTCAGGATGAACACAGAAAGTACTGCTGGCAAAATTATAGTATTATATCCTAGGGAAGGGTGGGATTAAAATTGGCATGCACCTCTCTAGAGCAGCTGCATTAGCCACTACAATATACACAAAGTGTGTTTATTACTATTTATCCATCTTTCACTAGGACAGCAAATTCATTCAAAAATCTCAGCAGAGCACAATGGTATCAGTACAGAAGGCCACGAAATTGACTATGTCCAACAACAACAGAGCTGCACTTAACCGGTACTGACAAGGAGACACTGTCCCATAGCACAGTCAAAATGGATAAAACAAAGTAAAGTGAGAGGAGAGATTTAAAAACAGCATCAAGAAAAAATACTCATCCAATTATATCAGGCTACTTCCCTGCCCTATTCCCTCTCTCTGCCGCCCCTCCCTAATTCCAACCCTCCGTCCCTACCCCATGGCCTGTGTCCCTACCCCATGGCCTGTGTCCCTATGACCGCCTCAGCCCTGCCTCCTCCATCCATCTTCACGGTGGCCTGTGCCCCCTCCCCATAGGCAGGGCCCTGCTCTCCCCGTCCCCACCCCTGTCCTGTGCCCCGCTCCCGCGCCGGGCTCGCCCCTCACCAGGTGCAGGGAGAGCGGCAGCGCCAGCAGGAAGAGCCACAGATAGAGGTGGCAGCTGTTGGTGAATTTGCTCTGCTCCGGGTCGTGGTACCAGCCGCCGGTCAGCACCGCCCACACGCCCTGCCGCAGCAGCTGCACCGCCTGGGACACCATCGCCGCCCGCCACCGCCTCACCCGCCCCTGCACCGGCTCCTGCGGCTGCCGCAGCGGCTGCGGCTCCTCCCGGCGCCGGGCGCTGGGGATGCCATGCCGGATGCTCGGGAGATTCTCCCATCATGCCCCGGGCCGCCGCCGTGGCTGAAAACGCGCCCCGCCCCGCCCCCCAGCGGCCGGAGGGAAGGACTCAGGAGCCCCCCCACTCCACAACCACCGGGAGCCCCGCCACAGCCCTTCGGCCCCTGCTTCTTCGCACCCCCTCGTCACCCCACCGCCCTCCCTCCTGCCCCCACACCCCACCGCCCTTCCTCCTGTCCCCTCCTCACCCTCACCACCCTTCCTCCTGCCCCCAAACCCCAGCTCCAGCCCCCACCCCGCACCGCCCTTCCTCCTGTCCCTTCCTCACCCTCACCGCCATCTAGTGGCTTGCTCACATAGAGGATAACAGTATATTGCTACTACCAATTACCTGTTAGCTGAAGTGGCAGAGGTCAATGATACTATGGATGTAAAGGTCTGAACCCTACTGTGACCCAAGTAGGGGGCCATTATGGTTCTATATGATGGAAGTTTTTTCCATTTAGTTGTAGGGTTTTGTTGTTGTTGTTAAAAAAACCTACATTAAAACATCAGGGTTGAAAATGTAAGTACTCAGAACTAGGATGCGCTAAAATTAATGTTGCCTGGTAAAACTTGATTCAGCTCTTGTGTATGCACTATATGAAACAGTCTTTAATAAAATGAACCTATAGCTATATGATGACATGCTATTTTTTTTTCAACAGAACCCTTGCCTTGCACAGGATGGACTATGTTGTGGGAATGAATCATGGATGGGTGGTGATGATGTCTGCAGAGCCCCTACATCATTTGTTGCAGGAGGTGGATAGTGAATGTGGCATAATTGCTGGAAGAGAAAGGATGGTCTCATGGTTAAGGAAATTGAATGCTATCCTGGAGAACTGAACTCCATCCCTTCCATTGGCACAGAATTCCTACCTGATGGTAGGCAATTACTTAAACCAACATTTCATAGTTGGTTACTATGTGTTCCTCATTTTCTGGATGCCATTTTCATGATACAGTTGGAATCAGATTTGTAGAAATGCCTAGTGCTCACAAGTGTAACAGAGGTCATTTAGAGTTATGCTTTAAAGATATAAAGTACTATTAAAATGCTAACTAGCTACTCTGAAAAGTCAAACCATAGGTGTCTCAAGTTGGGCACCCCAAATTAGTGGATACTTTTGAAAATGTTGGCTTTAATCTTCCTGTGCCTCAAATCCTCAATTATAAAATGGAAATAATACCACCTAGTCTCAAATGGGGTATTGTGAAGATAAATTCATTAATTTGTGAAACACTTGGATACCATGGGGAGAGCACTATAGAAATGCCATGAGGAAAATAATTCTGTATTAAGTGCCAGGGTGTGGATGATGTGCATATAATAAGGCCTGAAGCCACACATTGAACTAACAGGATAAAACAAGTGTTGAATAGCTACCTATCCACTGAAGAAGGAGCAATTTCTGTGGGGAAAAAAAAAAATAGTATGTGGTCATTGAAATTTATAACAGCGTCATCATGCATATGCACCAAGAGCTGAATTAAGATTGTAAAGGAATCTTGGTTTCACCTAACCTTTGGGCACTTGACTTTGCAACTATATTGTTCTTTTTATGTAGGTTTAGGGTTTGTTCAGGTTTGGGGGTGGGGAGGAGTTGTTTTGGATATACTGTAATACATTTATCCTGGAAAAGGGGTTTTGTAATTGCCAGTGAAGAGACTTCATAAGGATATTTACTGAGGATGCAATGCAGATATACATTATTATATTCCAAAATCAATTTAGCACTGCTGCTAAAACTCCTGGGCATTCCTACAGAGAAAACTAGCTGAAGAGAGCAAGAAGCTCCAATTCTTGAATAATTGGTTATGTTTGCTTAAAGAAAAATCCACTAGAGGGAGCCATTAGAGAATTTATATGCATGTATTTTATTTTTTTAAAATAAAACTTATTTTTATTACCATAGCACCTCTAAGCCCTACACATGGATCAGGCCTCCCTTGTGCTAGGTGCTGTATAAACCCAGAACAAAAAATATTTATACAATAAATATTTATATTTGTGCCACAGTGGGGAAGTGAAACACATTCCACAGTTTATCAGTTATTGTGGCTTCTGACAGATACTACATAAAATACAGTATGGAATTTGTTCATAAGGCTGAATGTTTCTATTACATTTATAGCTTTTATAATGCCAAGCAAATATGCAGATAGAGACTATATTCATAACACCCCCATGAATGGCTGCAAGTCTCTGTTATATAAGGAAAGGGGAAGAGAGCTGATAAAGACATACTGAGTTTTGATCATTTGACTTGTAGATAATGTTTTATTAAAAATAAATTTTAATAAAACATTATCTACAACTTCATGTTGTCTTTCCACAGAACTATCCAGGAGCACTGGAGTTGCCCATCAGGTACTAAAGGAGATGGCGACTTTCAATAAGTGGTGGCAAATAAGTAAATCCTCTTTATCTAGAAGAAGTCAGTGGATCTGACTGGCAGTTGGGTCCAGAGGGCAGAGTCCTTGTTCTTAGGAAAGGCAGCTATAGGACATACATATAAAGAGGACCTGTGAGATGTGGTTTAGGCTGTTGTCCACATGTGAAGCAGCTTGCTAGTGAGAACTGCTACACTGATGTAGGAGGACAATGTGGAGCCCCCTCCCTGTGGAATTGAAACCTGGCAGGTAGGACCAACAAGAATACCTTATTGCCTAATAGATTAAAGAACTAGAGGATGCACCCAGACAGTCCTGAGGGATCCTATCCTCTTGGGGGCTGCCCTCAACTAGCCAAATTAGGAACTATTATGTTAATAACTGTACTTTTAAAACTGCTGATATATTTACAGTTTTTTCCCTGTGAGTAAATAGTCTTTATCTGAGCTGGGTGTCTGAGTGCTTATGGGAATCTACCAAGTGCTACAACCTATAGAGACTTCAGTACTTAACTTCTCAAGTGTACACATGACATGTTATCAACTCTTTTTAAAAGGTATGATGTACACAGCACTCCAGTAGTCCCGCTATCTGGGGAGAGTGAACTCTTATTAACATTCTAATAGGTTTGGAAAGATTCTTTTTAATTTGGAAGAAGGGTACTGGTCTCTGAGGTACTGCAACCACTCTGTTAAATTCAGCACAGTTACAGAAGAATGTTAAGGGTTACTTACATGATCCACCTTCTACAGCCAAGCTCTAAGGCCTTGGCTACACTCACACTTTACAGCGCTGCAAGTTTCGCGCTCAGGGATGTGAAAAACACCCCCCTGAGCGCTGCAAGATACAGCGCTATAAAGCGTCAGTGTAATCAGGCTCCCAGGGCTGCACGCTACACCCATAAAGGATGTGGTTTACATGCAGCGCTGGGAGAGCTCTCTCCCAGCGCTGCCGCTCTGACCACACTCACACTTCGAAAGCGCTGCCGCGCAGCGTTTGAAATTCAAAAGTGTAGCCATACCTAATAAGATACAACTGCATTTGCCTCCAAACCCCTCAGACAGAGACAACACCTACAAGATCTCTATCAACGCATTCTAGAACTACAATACCACCTGCTGAATGAAGAAACAGACTGACAGACGCCAGAAGAAGTACCAGAATTACTACTATAGGGCAGGCCCAACAAGAAAGTAACAGAATCCACTAGCCATCATCTTCAGCCCCCAACTAAAACTCTCTCCCGCACATCATCAAGGATCTACACCTACCTGAAAGATGATCCTTCATCTCACAGATCTTGGGGGACAGGCCAGTCCTCACTTACAGACAGCCCCTCAACCTGAAGCAAATACTCATCAGCAACCACACAAACATACCAGAAACCTATCCTTGCAACAAAGTCCATTGCCAACTCCATCCATATATCTATTGGACACCATCATAGGACCTAATTACATCAGCCACACTATCAAGAGGCTCTTCACCAGCACGTCTACCAATGTGATTATATCATCTGTACCACAATGCTCCTCTGCCATATACAATTGCCAAACCAGACAGACAGTCTCTACATAAAAGAATAAATGGACACCAATCAGTATCAAGAATTCTAACATTGTGACAAATGTCCTCCTCTACTTTGGTGGTCTGCACTTATTGGTAGATTTGCTTCCTCAGTGATCTTCCCTCTGGTGGAACCCACGTTTGGGTCAACTCCTCCTGTGTCTGATCAGGAGTTGGGAGGTTTGGGGGAACCCGGGCCCACCCTCTACTCCAGGTTCCAGTCCAGGGCCTGTGGATCACAGCTATCACGTGTCTCCTGTAACAGCTGCATGACACTACAATTCCTTGGGCTACTTCCCCATACCTCCTCCAAACACCTCTTTTCCTCCACCACAGACCTTCCTCCTGGTGTCAGATATGCTGTACTCCTCAATCCCAGAAGCACACACTCCACTCCTTGCACCTCTTACTCCCACCTCCCTCACATGCATACTTCACTGACTAACTGGGAGGCTTTTAACTAGTTCCAGCCAGCCTTGATTGGCTTCAAGTGTGTCAATCAATGTAGCTATCTCACTGCCTTCCAGAAAGATCTTAATTGCCCCAGGTGTCTTGATTAACCTGGAGCAATGCCATTTGGTTACCACGTACCAGGGATTTGTTTAGCCTGGGCTAACATATCTGTTCCTCACTACTTTACTGTAGCTATCTGGCCTTGCCCCATCACACATTGAAAAAACCAGTCAGAGAACACTTCAACTTCTGGTTACAGACCAAAAGTTGCAATTCTTCAACAAAAAACTTCAAAAAAGACTCCAATGAGAAACGCAGAATTGAAAATTTGCAAACTTGATACCATTAAATTAGGCTTGAATAAAGACTGGGAGTGGATGAGTAATTACACAAACTAAAAACTATTTCCCCGTGCTAATTTTTCCCCCTACTGTTACTCACACCTTCTTGTCAACCGTTGGAAATGGGCCCATCCTGATTATCACTGCAAAAGTTTTTTTCTCTTGCTGATAAATAGCCCACCTTAACTTATTTCTTTCCTTATAGTTAGCATGGCAACACCCATTTTTGTCATGTCTCCTGTCTATGATATCATCTCCTACTGTATTTTCCATGCATGCATCTGATGAAGTGGGTTTAGCCCATGAAAGCTTCTGCTCAAATAAATTGTTAGTCTCTAAGTGCCACAAGTACTCCTGTTCTTTTGACAAGATTGGCACTTGTTCTTTTAATGTATTTTAATGCTAGATTGCCTTGCTTTTCTTTCTCCACCTTTCCCCTTTAGTCCTTCACTCCAGTTTTCTTTCTTTTACTGTATTACTGTCTGATTTGCATCTTATAATTTGCATATTTCTTCCCATAATTTTCCTCCAGTTCCTTCTTTCCTTAATCTCTTCCTGATGCCTTGTCTACTACCATTTTTTTCACTATACTTTCTTACCATAGCTAACAAGGTGGGAGTGCTAGTGTAGACCATGAAACAGTAGCAGCATTTAACTACCGTGTTGCTAGAGCTGGTCGAATAGATATAGATGGCACCATAGTTAAAACTTAAACTGCAAACTGTCCACATTAATGATCTGCAACAAGTGGGAGCAATGAGGGAAATGTAAGGGTGGGAGGACATAAAGCAATGCAGCCAGGGCCTAACTCACATGCTTACACACTGGCACTCCCTCCTTGCCCGTTACTCACGCCTTAGACCGCTGTGCCCAGGCTTGCCTAGTCTCTCTCTGGCAGGGAGAGAGAGTCCCTCGTCAGCTTGTTTGAATGCAAAGTGTTGCCAAGTCTCTCCCCAGGGCTGGAGGACGGACTTCCTTTGTGTTGCACTAACACCTTCCCGCTCGCTCTCCCGGCGCGGTTGCCCCGACTCACCCACAGTGGGGCCCTGCCCCAAGGGCCCACCCGCCTGTCTGTGGAGGAAGCAGCGAAGCTACCTGCACCTGCCTTTGACCCACCCCCCGCCTCTCCCCGTGGATCACGTGTCCCGGACTGGCCAATCCGGCGCGGTCGAGGGCGGACGTAGGCCCCGCTGGGCTGAGTGTCTGAAGCAGCTCTGGCCGGGGCGGCGCGGCCGGTGCTGGCCCCATGAAGCTGCGGACAGGGGCGGAGCAGAGACCGGCCTGGGCCTGCCCTGTTACCCCCCGCGGGCTTGGCCGCTCTAGCTGTGGGTCGCCCCCGGCCGCTCAGCGGGGCCCGCCCCACGCCGCTCGCAGGTGCGGTTAGCGCGGCAGGTGAGGATGAGCTTTCCCGGCGGAGCCTCCGGCTCTCCCGGATGCCGCGGCTGAGGCTGCTGCGGCCCGTGCCCCGGTCCCTGCCATGGCTCTGCTGGGCTCCGGGGCGGCGGCCCAGGGCTGCTCGGCGGGCGGCAGCGGCCCGTCCTGCCCGCTCTGGACCGCGCTGTACGACTACGAGGCGAACGGGGAGGACGAGCTGAGCTTGCGGCGGGGCGACGTGGTCGAAGTGCTGTCCAAGGATGCGGCCGTCTCGGGGGACGATGGCTGGTGGGCGGGCAAAATCCGCCACCGCCTCGGCATCTTCCCGGCCAACTACGTGACTTACCAGCCGGGCCGGTACCCGCGCCAGCAGGAGCAGGACGGGCGCCTGGCCCCGAGCCCAGCTCCGCAGGACTGGAGGGCCGGAGGTGGGGGAGACCAGCCCGGCTCCCTAGCCCAGATCGACTTCCAGCATCTGGAGCTGCAGGAGATCATCGGCGTGGGGGGCTTCGGCAAAGTGTATCGGGCCACCTGGCGGGGCCAGGAAGTGGCAGTGAAAGCGGCCCGGCAGGACCCCGATGAAGACATCATGGCCACAGCTGAGAGCGTGCGGCAGGAGGCCAAGCTCTTCTCTATGCTGAAGCATCCCAACATCATCGAGCTGCACGGAGTCTGCCTGCGGGAGCCCAACCTCTGCCTGGTGATGGAGTTTGCGAGGGGAGGCTCCCTCAATAGAGCCCTGGCAGGGGCAGCTACCACCTGCGGGGGGAGCCGTTGGGGCCGCCGCGTACCCCCGCACATCCTGGTGAATTGGGCAGTGCAGATAGCCCGCGGGATGCTCTACCTACACGAGGAAGCCATCGTCCCCATCCTACACCGAGACCTCAAATCGAGCAACAGTAAGTCTTCTAAACGACTTCTGTTTTAAGAGGGTATTTTAACTATGTCTTTAGTGTGTTTTAACCGTGTTTTTTATTACGATCAGCAAAGTAGAGGAGGCTGCTGTATAAATCAGATTTATGGAGTGAGCGGGACCTGGCCTGTTAGAGCTATACATTTGTCACAGGCTGCTGGATGTGGACAGCTGGAATGAAGGAGCGAACACATGAAACTTTGACTTACACATTACACCTGTAATTGTGACTTTTTGTAACCAGTTAGGCATGTTGATCTTAACTGGCTACAAGTTCAGTTGGTGTCTACAAACCAACTTATTGCAGTCCTGTTGGTATATCTGCACCCACTGCGTTGCTTAGGTTACATTATATTGTTTTCTGGGAAAATATGGGCAGCTAGCCTGTGGTACCTCAGCTGAGGCATAACATGCCCTCCCCTCTCCAAGTAGGTCCTGTGGTAATGCATTCGGGGATATCCTTATGTACAGAGAGTTAGAGAGGACAACAACTGGTTAAAACCATAAACTTGACACCATTAGAAAGTGCTATATTGAAATAAGTGTGTGCTTATTTGCTACTGGAAGACAGTCTTGTGGCAGTGGGAGCTTCTGGCAAGAGTGACATGGTTGGTTAGTTGTCTTGGTTACTGACCAGTCATGATATGTAAGTCAACCATATCACTAAATAGGTAAAAACTCTGTTAAAAATTAGCACAGAGTTTATATACCTAATTGTAACACAGAGAGCAAAGTCCTGTCTTCCTAGACAGAAACTTAAAAAACCTGAGTAAAATAGCAGACTCATAATATACTTTCTTCCTTGTCTGTTCTGTGGTTATAAAACACTCTACAATAAATATTTTTCATAGTCTCTTCTTTCTTTCTCTTCACCTATTTTTCTATTAATTAAAGATTTAATGATGGTGACTCGCATGATATTTGACTTCTATCATACTTTTTTCATTAACATGATGATTTAGTGCTGATGACTGGTGTCAGATTAATGGACGTGGAGATTCTAGTCCTTTCATGTCAAAAAAAAAAAAAAAAAAGCAGTGAGATGGTGGCAGTAGAAGTTCATCTGCTCTTAATATGGAAAACCATCTGAAGGAGTGAGAGGGAGCTCAGTTGTTATGCCTAGTGAATCCTTGGTCTCTCTGCAGGACTTGCTAAAATTGCTGGTATTTTCGATCCTTTTGTTGTGTGAGTGCTGGTCCCCTAGAAACTGGATTTAGACCAACAATACCAGAGCTTTTTTACTATCCTAGGACATGTTTGAATTAGCGTTTCACTGTTAGATCACTATTCTTTTGGTTAACGTCATTAACTTTTTGGGGTCTGTCTATGCTAGCATTTTTTCACTCTAAAATTTCACACTGGTAGTTTCACCAGAGGGGGGATAGTGAGGGGAGTTTTCTTGCAGACAAGAGGGTTACACTGTTTAGACTTGCTCTGAATGGAGTGATTAAAATGTTAGTGGCTGTGGGCACCTTATCCACACTGCTCATGTTGCAACCAGTGGTGATAAATTCAAAATATTCCATTTTAGATTTAACATTATAAAAACACCCCTAGAAAAGCTCTGAGCACTGTGACAAAAATACTTAAAATAACCACCCATCAGCATTAATACCAATGTAAAAATAGTTCAATCAACAGCTTTAAATAATCATACAGCAGTAACAATTTACTTCACTTAACAAACAGTAAAAATGAAAAAAAGCATCAGAAAAACCTTTGTACCCAAATCATATCCACAAACATACCCTTGTCTTTCTCTAGAAGACCTACCGAACCAAGACTTTTCCAGGTCATCAACTTTGGGTTGTTCTGGACCAAGATGGGGACCAAGTTCAGAGTCCTGGGGCCCTCCTTGAGAACACTGAGCTGATAGTCTTCTCTTGTTTTTAGCAAAGGGGATCCAGCTTCAGTGATTGCAGCTGCTGTGGTATGTCACAAGGAAAGAAGTGGTTTCTCCAGTAGGCTGTTCAGGGTTTTATAGGTCATAGCCAACACCTTAAATGCTACTAAAAGAACAGTAGGCCATCTATATCATGACTCATTCAACGAGTGAACTGTTGCATCTTCAGTCTGTGAATGGTTTTAAGCTTTAGCCCTGTGCAGAGAGCTTTGGAATAGATTAGACATTTTAAGATGAGAGGCATAGCTAGATTGCAAGGTCCACATCTGAAAGAGGTCACAACATCCTGGCCAGGTGTGGTTGTTAAAAAGATGACTTGATTACAGTTGAACATCAGCTGGTGGGGGAGGTCCTGAGATCTCCACCAGGCTGTGAACTCAAGTGCTAGGGAATGCACTTCCTCAATAATAAGGGTTGATATAATCTCCAGAATCCTTTCTGGTTGCTTCTTCCAACCAACCATCATCATTTTTGTCTTGTATGGGTTGAGCTTCAACCAACTCACTCTCACCTAATCTTAATCTCAGTGAGACACTGGTTGAGACTCAGAACCATGTCATCATCTGAGTTGGATGTGATAAGCATAGTGAAAACACCACCCCCTATGCTCAGTACTCTCCTAATGGCCCCATATATATGTTTAATGTGCGGGTGCAGGGTAGAATAGCACACTGCAGCTCCATTCACTTGAGTCCTTTGGGAAAAGGATCAGTTGTCCACAGCTACCTGTTGAGATCTTGCCAAAAAAATAAAAAGCTGCTGAAGGGCAGCAGATCACTCCTCACAATGTTTGCAGGCTACTCAACAGCATCTTGTGATCAATGGTATCAAAAGTAGGCGATCTAATATAACCAGCATGGACATGCAGTCTACCAGAAGGAGATGGTCAGTCACTGTATTCTGTCTGCCAGTGCTAGGTCTATACACAATTGAGAAATGTGAAGATTATGAAAGGCATCTAAATACTTTGAGTTGTCTCATAGTTTGGGGGAGAAATTAATGTAGCACAGCCTGGGAGTGTATCTAGGTACTTATTTACTGTATTAATGTGTACTCACTCATTGTTTTGAAATATATTCATGAAATGGATTACCTGAATCTGACATTTGTCTGCCACTTTGATAGCATCTTCTTGTCCAATAATTGGTCCATCTGACTCAAAGTTTAGATTCTACTCTATTCAGATAAGAATTGGGTGGGGGGAAGAGGGAGGTTATTTATTGATTTCATAGACTTTAAGGTCTGAAGGGACCATTATGATCATCTAGTCTGACCTCCTGCACAATGCAGGCCACAGAATCTCACCCACCCAGTCCTGTATCAAACCTGTGTCTGAGCCATTGAAGTCCTCAAATCATGGTTTAAAGACTTGAAAGTGCAGAGAATCTTCCAGCAAGTGACCCGTGCCCCACGCTGCAGAGGAAGGTGAAAAAAACCCAGGGCTTCTGCCAATCTGCCCTGGAGGAAAATTCCTTCCTGACCCCAAATATGGCAATCAGCTAAACCCTGAGCATGTGCGCAAGGCTCACCAGCCAGACACCCAGGAAAGAATTCTCTGTAGTAAATCAGATCCCACCCCATCTAACATCCTATCACAAGCCATTGGGCATCTTTATCGCTAGTAGTCAAAGACGAATTGATTTCCAAAATTAGGCTATCCCATCATACCATCCCTTCTATAAAATTATCAAGCTTAGCCTTGAAGCCAGATAGGTGTTTTGTCCCACTGCTCCCCTTGGAAGGCTGTTCCAGAACAGGTCACTCCTCTGATGGTTAGAAATTAGATGAAGGTTTCAAGTCTAAACTGATTTTGTACTATTTTCCTCAGTGGGAGCAGAATCTGGCTTAAGACTCACTGACTTGTTCCCTACCTGGTGCAGGATGTTAATAATTTAACATCAACAACCACAGTGCACACATGGAATGTGCCCAAACAAGCATGTTGTCCCCTCCTAAGTCATCTAATGTAGTTTGGGTCTTCTGGGCAATACCTTATAACAGTACTATCTCACAGCTGCCAACCTAGAAGAAGAGAAGAAAATCCTGGCTGATCAGGGCAGCAACAGTGAGAGCCAGAGCTATCCTTACCCATATGCAAAGTATGCAACTGTGTAGGGCACCAGGAAATTTGGAGCACCAAATTTCCTGGTGCCCTGTGCAGCTGTGTGCTGCTCTAGCCCCTGCTCCGCCTCCTCCCCATAGCCCTGGCCCCAGTTCCGCCTCTTCCCGTCCCTGCCCCAACCCCACTCCCCTGAGGACTGCAGCAGGGCTGGGCCTGCACTCACCAGCAGTGGGAAGTGCAGCGGCCTGGCCCCAGCCACACCACCGATGAGTGTTTGGAGGGTGGTTTCCCCTTGCTCCCCTCCCCCTGGCAGAGGCATGGGGTGGCCCCCCAGAATGCTCTCACCAGGGCTGTCCCTAGCTAATGAGATATTTTGCAGAATGAGTATAAAGGCAGGCTAGCTTTGTGTAAACTTCCTCAAACCAGTCTCCATGGGTGGGGGGGAAGCCAGTGGCATGTACTTTTTTTTTTTATCCCCAGATGAGAAGGAAAGTTGGGAGGTGCCAGGATCTGTCATTTTCCATCCCTGTGGAGACAGAGAAAACTAGCAGGGAGAAAACTCCTCCTGTAACAGGGGGAATAAAGGAATGTAGATTTATTTGGGGGGAAGGGACCTTTGTTTCCTCTCACCTGTTTTGAATGTGGTGCTGTCAGTTTCACTTGTTCCCCTGGTTCTCTGAGGAAAAGGTAGTTAGGACTTACCGGATGGATTTAGCTGGCAGATATCAGTACAGGATATCACTTCATGTGCGAAGGCTCCGAGCACCATAATTTCTCTATATAGGATCCATCTCTTCTATTTGATGTGTTCTTGTTTCATACAACTTGTGAAGAAACAGAAGGAGAGGATGTTCACAGGAAGCTGAGCTCCCAGAAGCATGAGTGAAGGGTACACTCTTTTAGCTGGGGCGAGGAGGTGGGAGAGGCATGCAGAGCTGTGCTCCCCCATGTCCCCTCTTTCACACTTAAAGGTGTCATCACAAAAATACATAACAGAGATGTCCACTTTTGATTACCACATTTTTACTTTTAAAATATAGATGTAACACTTATCAATTTTCATGTATGCATTGTATATTTTGCAGTCTTCATGACCCACATCGATGGCAGTAATGAAGGAAGAGGTTGTTTGGAAAGGACATAGTCCACCTCTGAGTGGCTTGCAGGGTCTCTTGTCACTAAGCAATTCCAAACTTTGGTATTAATCTAAAGAAATTCCAAGGCAAAAAAACATAATGAAGATTGAAAGGAGGATTTTACCTGCCTTTATCTGATGCATCTGCTTAAAGAATCCGGAAGAAATCATTGTAGTTTCTCAAAACATAAAAAAGTTGAGAAATTATAAATTCACGTTCCACTTGAAGAAAAAGAAAATGTTCAAAACTGTGCAATTACTTACCTGTACATCCTTAATTGTATCCTTGGGGTACAATCTGAAATCAGACACTCAAGTCAAGTCTTCTTTAACTGTCATATGGGTTTGTTAATATTAAAGTAATGTATTGTCTTATTGTTGCTGTTTGACTTAATGAAACTGATGGTTGAATGTTTATCTAAGAGTTTCTGGTTCACAGTTATAATACTGAAGAAAGAGTTAAAGGTGTTTTGGTGACCATAACTGTTTGTTTTTGTTTTTTGTTTTAAATATTTAACTCTCTCTCTTTAAATAGTCAAGCACTTACTTCTGAACAAGGGCACCAAATTAAATGAGAGGGCTAGGGAGATTTGGGTTAATTTGAGCCGTTGGCAGACTTTCCAGGGTCTTGTCTAGATTAGGATTCTATATTGCATGTTAGCGAACACCTATTAGCTTGCAGTTTCCATATGCTACTTTAATTCCAGTACCTGATTTTTAGAATATTCAGTGCCTCCAGCTGGAAAAAACAAGTTCCACATCCTGAATGCATGTGTTAATACCTGCAGGAAACTTTCCATGGAAACTCAGAATACAGTAGTTTATAATTTTAAAGGAATCACACACAAAGTGAACAGTGAAACAACAGAAAGTGGATAGTCTACCTGATGCGGCTTTATTTAAATTAAGAAGGGAATAGCAAAACTGAAAATAGGAAACTGTTTTTAAAAGCTGAATAAACAACTGTGATGTAAGTAGATTAACACTATAATACCCAAACAAATAGCATTCTCATGCACTCATTGAATGCTGTTATATAGAATATGCTGAGGATCTCCCTCTCCACCCCACCCCCCAAATGCACAGAGATTGGCTGTTTTAGAGATATTGAAGGGCTTGTTGTCATGGTTAAGAGGCACCAGAAAGGGATAGTGAGAAGGTGTCCAAGACAGTAGGACAGAGGTGCCTCAGAAACCAGGGTGGGTACTGGTGAGGCTGCAGAGCCTACTCTAGTTAAACTGCTGTCAACTGATAACCAAATCACTCTTGTTACTTTGCTCCTGGCTGAGATAGGGTCCCTGCTGCTCATGAACAAGGCAAAAATCAGTCAATCTTTCCTAGAGTTTCTCTGAGGTCCTTCCCAGCAAGACCACTCAAATTATGATGGAGTGTACTCTTAAAATAACAGAGAGAGAGGAGAGAGAGGTTATTCCAGTCAGAAGATGATACTGAAATCTTGCAAAGACTTCTGTTCCCCTAGAGTTTCTCTTCAACCCTCTGAACTCAGGATTGTCTCTCTTCAGACTTACTTTATCTGTCTTCTCCTTATGAAGAAAAATTCTTGGCTTTTGGCAGGTCCTAGATTAATCTATATGAGCTATACTTTTCAAAAGAATGCGCTCTCCTTAGTATGACAATTGGAGACAAACCCATAGCTTCATTCCGAAAATATTGGGGACAGTTTCCATCCTGGAGTCACTGGGCAATGTGGGTCTATGTTTTCATGTGATCTCCCTTGGCTTTGTGAGAGTTGGGAGGGGGGAGAGAGACCTGCAGCGTTAAATTCTCTGTCCCTAAGTTTGCCCATCTATAACGGGGTACCGCTTGCCCATCTTGAAGTGCTTTGAGATCTATGGAAAAAAGGAGATATGTCAGTGGAAAGTAGTAGTATTGTTGTCCATCTTGCAGCAAACTTTTCAGAATGCTGTGCTAGCATAGAACAATACTTGCAAACTTTAGTTGGTGTCATCTCTCCCTGATGACTTCCAAAGTAAGCCTTTCCTAAGGGAATAAGGTCTGTTTTAATTCAATGGCATGGATGTGCCACCTTTTTTATCTATGTATCTTTTGTAAAATTAGGTCACGCTTTGAGTTTCTTATCTTTGTATTTCTTTTGTACTGTTCTCAAGAATCTTTTTTCATGGTTTAGTATACTCTCACATCAAGATCTTGATTCTCCACACACACCTCCACCCCAAGGTTCTGAGCACCTGACATTCCCATGTTCTCGTGTGGGAGCCCCACATGCTCAGCACCACTTAGAAATTAGACCCATTGGCTTTTCCAGACACCTAAGAACACATTACAGCATAAACATATTACACTTTACCAGTTGTGCCTAAGTAGGATGGACGTTGTATTTTTTGTGAATTTTTTGACTTTGTCGAGAAAGTGGTGTTAAAGTTAATTTAGTGTTTGGAGATAAAATTACTTTATTGCAGTGGCTAAAGTAGTTTATAGAAACTAGTAATTCTAATCTGCAGTTGGATGACTTGTTGCAACATATTTTTAAAGTAAAAATCGTCGCTTATTTAATGTTTTTCATACAGTGGCTATCTCTTGGAAATATACCTATTTTATTAGTTCTATGCAATACAGTGTTTGTGTATAAAGTCCTTAACCTTCCAAAGAGTGAATAATAATCTAGTTATCTCATGTGGGTTGAAAACCTAACCTATTGAGCCAAAGCTGTTAACTTTGATTTGCCTCCTCTGAATGTGTTAACTCTATCCTAAACTCTAACAAGTGAAAAAAATTTAAAAATCCCATACACAAACTTCTTTAAATTAGAATTAAGGTTGGTCAGATACATTTCCTTACAATGCAAATACCAAAAGCCAGGAACTCGTACATTAAAGGCAACACCTAGTACAAACTGATTTTTTCAAGCATTAGTCCACTACAGTCACAACACTCCACCATTCTACAACACTAATGCCTTCTCTGACAAATGCAGTTTGATTTCAACAGGACTCATTCAGCCCAACAAACAGCTGACAAGCAACCTGAAATACACAGCTTTAACTCTGACCTATTCATTTATTTTGTTTGATTGTGATTTGCCTCTTTGCATCCCTGAACAGAGATTGGTTCTCTCAAAAATGTACTCATGACCTAGTCTTTCCCTTGACCCTACTTGCCTCTCCAACAACTTTCCCGTCTTTCTTGTTATAAAATAATAATTAAATATATCTTCAATCTTACTTAAGTGAGCTGTTTCACAGGTGTTCTTTTGAGTTCCTTTCCTCCAAATTCCATCTTGGATTCCCTCCAGTGAAGTTTCTCCACTGGAAATCTTGGAGAGGGCAGGTTCTGTGACCTTTTTGGGGGCTAAAACAGAGTTCAGTTCTAGCCCAAACATCCCATTAATTTTGACTTTTTTTCCTCAAAGGAAAATGTGTTTTGGAGCTTTTGATTGGTGATAGCCAAATTACTGCTATCCTAGTTGTAATGACATCAGTATTTGCGTGTGTGTGTGTACACACAAAAATAAAAAACATAACTTCATAATTTACTCCTTTTATACAAGGTCTTTAGAAATATTAGGCCAGATTGTTAAAAGTATTTATGCACCTAATGATGCAGATAGATGCCCAGTGGAATTTTTAGAAGTGCCTGTGTGTCTTAACTTCCATTGAAATTAACAGAAATAGACATCAAAAAAGAGCTTTTAAAACCTCGGGCCTCACACTTCCGAAGTGATATATGTGCCAAAATAGAAGGAAAAATATGTTGCATGCTATTTAGGCCTATATATCATGTAGGAAGAAGAAGCTTTGTAGTGCTGGTAAACTTGAGAAGATCCAGCTTGATTTTCAGTTTTATCTTTTATTGTTTGGCATGAATGTGTTTGAGCACCGTTAGCTAGAACAAAGAAATTCCATTAAAATTTTTACATAGACTTGTAAAAAGTAGAGAAGTAACATTAAAATTAACTTTGCAGCTTTAATACCAATTTATAGAGTCTTGAAGAATCTAAAGGTTAAACTTAACTGTTGGATTTTTTGGTTTGCAGACTGTCAGTTTCTTATCTCTCAAAATATTTTCAGCCTCTATATAGCAGGGTTTGAACTGAAAAAGGCTGTGTATAATAAGTGTTTGTTTAAAATGTGTAGATGGGCACTTTGAACTATTATTCAGGGTACTGGAGCAAAGTTAAAAAAGCTTCTAGTCTTTCCTTCTTTCCAAAACTAATTCTAATGCCCTAAGTTAACAATGGCTCCAAAAAGTATGTGCTTAAAAAAAAAAAGGTTCATTTTTTTCATTTTCTGAAGGTAGAATTAGCACGCATAGCAGCATAAAATTTTAATGATGGAGTCTCCCATCAAATTTGATGGATGAGCTATAATTACTTATTGTGGATCATAAGATGAGACAAATATTTTAACATGCTTGTTAAATACAAATTAACTTGTGCTGTATAAGGATAGTAACAAACTTCATGACTTTACCTAAGTTAAATTTCTGACTTCTTGAATGTTAGAAGTTGTGACTCTTGGGATTTCACCTAAATTCCATCATGTCTGCTTTCTTGCTCCACACTTTCCTATATTAGAAACCTTATTCCTGCACCTGTAACCCAAAGTAAATACCAAAATTACATTTTAGAGAAGTTTTTTTTTAAATCTTTTTGTGGCATCTGACGCTTGTGTATTAAAACCCGGGGTAATATACACTAATATGAACAATTAAAGTATTTGAGTAAAATCATAAATAAAATCTTTTCCCTTCCCCTAAAAGTCTCTTGCCAAGTTGGTGCTTCGGTATTTAGGGTCATAGCTCCAGTTAAATCAGCCCCAGACATGCCAGTGTTGGCAGCATAATCGGGCTTTGTTCTCTTCCTGGCAACTGAAATCTGTGTTTTGACAGGTGTGCTTTTAACTCAGGCCTGATAAGGCAGCCCCTCCCCTTTTGTTCCTCCTAAAACTGCAGTGATAACTATTTCACCTCTGTAGTTCATTGTTTCATTCCCCCTCCCTCCAATAATATTGGAAATTTGAAAAGAAGCTTCACGTTTATTTTTGTGTTCTTGCCTTGTCATTAAAACCAAACTGAAACACTGTTCTCTAGTCTAGAGTCTTCATAGTGATTAGTCAAGCATTTGTTGTAAATTAGGAAAGCCTAGGTCAGCTTAGAATGAGAAGAAAAGTTTGGTGTCTTTTGAAATTATCAAAGTGTGTGATCTTTGTAGCTCTCTTAACTTGACACTAAAATATGTCCATACAGTACTTTGGGCCAAGATTCAGAAAAGCCAGTTGCCGAGAGCAAGCAGGAATTTTTCTGTGGGACTGTCATTAAATTCTGCAGAATTTTAAAAAATGAAATCTTGAAGTGTTTTAGTTCTTATTTTTGTGAGAATTTCCAGGTGTGAACAAAGCATAAACAAATGCAGTCTTGTTTTCTTAAATCTACAGAGCAGCAACTCCAATGCTGCTGTCACTGTTATGAGCAGGAGACACTGCAAGGGTAGTTGGAAGGGGGCCCCCCTACCATTGGTCTTCAGGTTGGCTGTGGCCTCCCTGCTCCTTATTACAGTTGGTCAAAAAAACAGGTACACTTTTTTAATGAATATGTCCTTTTTCAAGTAGTCAAAATTTTGACACGATTTTAAAAAGCTTGTCAGCTGTACTCAATGGGCTGCTCCTTAGTTTTGTGTGGATTGGGATCCAGTCAAGAGAGGAGAAAACCTCTACCACCTCCTGCCATGAGACTCGATTTAGGGGGACAAGAAGCCCCTGCTGCGAGAGGACTGTATATTGGGCAGCATACGTTGATTTGTTTTGGAAGGAAATGCCCCGGACTCAAATGAGAATTGTGGAAGATTGTGCAGATCACTTATGATCTTTTGGGCTTATTGGTTCCATTAGGTCAGGTTTGGGTACACCAATCCTTAATTTGCCTGTGTCATGGTACAATCCCCACTCTGAACCTTAGTGTCCAAGAGATGGGGTACCAGCATGTATTCCTCTAAGCTTAATCACCAGCTTAGAACCTGTAGCGCTGCCACCAACCAGGAATTCCAGTGCCTGGTACACTCTGGTACCCCCAAAACTTGCCCGGGGACCCCAGACCCAGACCCTCTGGATCTCAGCACAAGGAAAGAAAACCCTTTCCCCCACCATTGCCTCTCCCAGGGTTCTCCTCCCTGGATTACCCTGGAAGTCACTGTGATTCAAACTCTTGAATCTTAAACAGAGAGGACAATTCACCTTCCTCCCTCCTTCTCTTTCCCCCTCCCAGACTCTTCCTGAGAGAGAAAGTAATCCTGGCACAGAGAGAATTCAGCCTTTCTCCCCACCAATTCCCTGGTGAAATCCAGACCCCGTCTCCTGGGTCTCACCAGAATAAAAAAACAAGCAGGTTCTTAATAAGAAAACTTTAATAAAGAGAGAAAACAGTAAAATTATCTTTGTAAATTTAAAATGGAATCGGTATAGGGTCTTTCAGTTATAGACACTGGGAATACCCTCCCAGCCTAATATTCAAGTACAAATTAAATCCTTTCAGCAAAATACAAATTTGAACTCCTTCCAGCCAAATGCACATTGCAGATAAAGAAAACAAACATAAGCCTAGCTCACTTTATCTATTTAGTACTCACTATTTGGATCTATAAGAACCTGTATCAGGGAGATGGAGAGAAACCTGGTTGCTCGTCTAATTCCTCTGAGCCCCCAGAGTGAACAACCACCAAAAACTAACAGCACACAACAAACTTCCCTCTCTCAAGATTTGAAAGTATCCTGGCTCCTGATTGGTTCTCTGGTCAGGTGACAGCCAGGCTACTGAACTTGTTAACCCTTTACAGTCAAAGAGATATCAAGTACTTCTGTACTATTAGCTTTTCTTATCTCTTTGATAGAATTGCCAAGGAAATTATTGATTGTGTTCAAATAAGGGCGTCTAGAATGAATGGTCAGTTGCTCTTTCTTTAAATTTGTACAAAATTAAAGAGAAATGTTAAAATCTTAAACAGAAGTGATTACTACTGTTACAAGTAACATTTATGAGCATTTTATAATTGAATCTCTTTGCGTCATATTCAGAATTTTTCCACAGTTGCTGGGTCAAAGGCAGAGGCTAGAGAAAAGCTATGTTTAAAAACAAAATAGGAAAAGTGACTGGCTTTATTTAAAAAAAAAAAAAAAAAAGGAATGAGAGCTCATGGGTTATTGTATAATACCTGAAATAATTGAGTGAATTTACTCAAAATTTTAAGTTGACAGTCTCTATTGGTGACTGCTGTCTGTATGATGCAAAAATCAGAGTCAGTTTAGTACTGTAACATTTCTTTAAACATGGAATTTAAATAGAAAAACTAATCTTGAATAGTGCATTCTTTTAAAAATTACAGAATGCTTACTATTTAAGGTTCTTGTAATAATAACTTGTCTAATGAGAGCTATAACTCCTGCATTTAAATTGAGTATTTAAAATAGCAGGGTTTTGTGTTTAATTGTAGTGGCTTACCACTCGAGTTCACCCTCCTAGAGCAGGATTGAAATTTCTATCAAGCATTCTAGCACAGCATCAGCTAGAACACTTGTAAAGTAACTCGTAACTTCTTTAACTACAACATTTGTCTCCCCGGCAATTTGTCTAAACTGTTTCATTCTCTCCACAATGGCCATGTGCCCTTAATTGCTGTTATAAATATTGCAACAGTGGAAGTGGAGGGAGAGTTGATGATGCAAGGTGTGTTCAACCTACAGTGTATGCTTCATGAATCTTTTCATATTGTTGTAATTTAGCTTTTCATTTCTCTTCCCCTTTCCAAGAAAAAAAATCAGATGATTTAATTTTGCATTTTTATTGCATTGATAGCTTTTGCCTGCCACATTTTCCTTTTCAATAATGTTGCCTTTCTCTTATGAGATTAATAGTGTCTATGTCAGCTTTTTCAGTCGAGGTCTTTTCATGACAGTTGTCATCAGGTTCTGTCTCTGCAGTTGGGAGCACCTCTTTTCAGACTTGATTTTAGAATGTGATTGTGACTGAGTCTAAAAATGTCTACTTTTGTCAAATTTAAACAGTAGTGAATTTGAGAGCAAAATGGAGTGGGTTGGAATCTTCCACAGTTGCTGTCTAAATGGTGGGTAAAAAGCAATCAAAGGGTCTATAACAAGCTGTGAGAAACATTTTGCAGGTTATCTCTAGCCCTGACTTGGAGGGTGGACAAATTTCTAGTCTGTCTCCCCATACCATTTATTTTCCAGGATAAAAAAAAATCCTCTAATATGAATGGTGAGCTGTAAGAAAGTTCGATCCACAGCTTGAAAGTCATTACATGCACAGCATACATGTGAGATCCTTGCCCCTAATACTTAAAGGGAATTTCATCTGTAGTAACTTGTAGGCAAGTGTATCGACAGTGGTGCAAACTCCTAGTGTAGGCAGGTAAAACCATTACTTGCCCTGGTAGAGTTTGAGTATTTCTTGAAACTTGGGTATTTTTGCAACATGGATTATAATTGAGGCAAATCCCTCCATATAAACAAGGCACTTGTTGCTGTAGCATGCTGTTAACAAGCAGGCATAGAATACATTTAATATGATGGCTAATAATTGGGTTTTGGAAAGAAGAGGTATATGATACCTGTCAGTTCAAATAAAAATGCAAGATAAGCAACTCTACTTCATGTTCATTTGGAATTTACAGGAACTGAATCAGTTGACAAGCAGTACTTAAACTGAGTTTGAGAGGGAAGTGATGATGATGCCACCCTCCAAAAATTATATGGTCCAACTTCTAGTCAGCCTGTTGCAGTGAGAAGTATGGGATATGTAGTATAACCATATGTAATTTGCACTCCTGTAGTCTCAAAGATCTGTGACTATCTGTGGCAGCAAATGTAGTAGCAGGTAGGTACCTTCAGTTCTAATCTTGCTAGGTTAATGGCTAAGCAAACTAGCTTGTATTTGCAAAATGCACAAGAGTGAGCTATTTAGAGAAGTCCTAGATAAGGCAGTAGCAGAGGGTGCTGCAGAAACAAACTAAATATTAACTAAAGAAAACAAAGTGTGAATGTCCTTGTTCTTCTGTTTGCATCTACCGATAGCAAAAACTTGATTAAAAAAAGACTTAGCTACTCCTGGAGAAGTTTTTGTAATCAAAGCATCAAAAGAAAGTTCAGGCAAAGTGCAGCCAGTGATTGTCATCAGCAACTCTCAAATGTATGACTGTCTTTGTGGTCTCTCCATGGTCAAAATTAGGAGAGAGGCTAACAACTTTTTGAGTTAAACTGCTATGGACTGCAGATCAACTAAAATCATCGGAGTATGCAATAGAACTTATTCCAAAACTACTTGGACAGATTTCATGAACCTTGTCAAACAAAAACGATGTAAGCAATTGCTTCATATGTATATTAAATAGGGATTATAGAAGAGCACCCATAATTGGAGAAATATAATAAACTGTACTTTTTTATTACGTTGGCCTTTTTCTTCTATTTAATGTATTCGACTTGGAGTGTAACTAGAAGGGTAACAGTTAGAGCTCACTAGTGCTAATGGGAAATCTCCTGGATATGCTGCAAACTAAAACTCCACCCCAGCCTCCCTAAGGAACATTGCACTGAGGAGGGTTGGGGATTCCTTGGCTACACTCTTTAGTGTTGTGAAGCATTTGTAACCACACTACCTAGCCCTTCACCTCAGTACCTAAGGAAGCAGTTCGGGTATAAACCTGGTCCAACTGGAGTTAGTGGGGGTCTTGTTGTTCTTTTCAGTGGAGTAGGATTTCACCCCATGTCTGTGTGCCTGGATCCTGCATTGGTATGTTCTGGGGCTCCTTGTACTCTTCTCTGTACCTCCACTCTCAAACAATCTTTAAGTTACACTATTCCAGCTATGTGAATAACGTGGCTAGAGTCAATGTAGCTTAGGTCGACTTACTGCGGTGTCACAACTGTGCTGAGTTGACAGGAGGCGCTGTCCCATTGACTTACTCCACCGGAAGGAGAGGGGTAAGGTACCGGAGTCGACTGGAGGAGAGTGCTCTGCGATCAGTTTACCAGGTCTTCACTAGACCTGCTAAATTGATCCGCACTGTGTTGATGACAGCGGCATAGATCCCTGGTAAGTGTAGACATGGCCTGTAACTTACATTGTAAGCTCTTTTAGATGGGCCATCATTTTTGTTGTGTCAGTGCAAGGCCTAGCACAGAGGGTCCCTATTCACTGTGCTACTGCAATTAGAAATCATAAATAATCATTAAAATTCGCTGCCCTTTCCCCAGTCTCTTTAGTAAGCTACTACTTGTTTCCATTAGAAAATGTTAATTAGCATTCCAGAAGGATTCCTTCTCAATAAGGGACCATAAGGAGGTGGGGAGAAAGTAACTGTTCCCTGGAAGTTTGTAGTTGTGGGGAACTGCCTTGAAAAGAGTATTTGGAGTGAAATGAAGCAGTGAAGAACACATTGATATTAAAGCTGGGGAGTGCCACATTGGTGGAGACTTGACTAGTATGATGATAGGCCAGGATATCTGTGTAAGTACCTTCATATGAGAGAGAGAATGAACTTTTATATCCTTGAAGATCAAAATGATCATAGTTTGTAACTGAAAGGAGGTAAATAATTATGACACACAGATCCTAGGAGAAGCTAGATACTTAAGAGGAAAGAAAAAAGTGAATGTATCAGATGTTGCTTGGCTCAAAGAAGCCTCAGACTGGGAGATGCAAGAGGGTGAGAGAAGAAAGCTATCACTGAGAGATGGTCCATATAAACTGTAACTAACCCTATAGTACCACTCTAGTTTATCAAATGTCAGGTTAGTTTGTAACTGTTTATATTACTATAATGCCTAGGGTAAATAAACTAGCAGTTTTATGTATACTGTTTCTCTTGATTTAGATGGATCTATCATCTCAATCCTTTTACTAATTTTACAATTTGGATCCAAGACTGGGAATTTCATACAGCCTGTCCCAAAGAGGAATTCAATATCTTAAAAGAGGGAGGATGTTGGGGGGGCTTGCCCTTTTGCGGTTCTATCAAAATGGCACAGAATTCTCTTCCATTAAAGAGTTGTTGTGTGAAGGGCTGTGGTCTAGAAGAGACATTGGGAAATATTCAAGGGCAAAGGACAGGAACTTAGTTGAAAGGAGTGAAAGTGACACAACCAGTAGTTTTTATACTATCTATTTATTTTAAAATGGGGTCAAATAATCACCCTTTCATAGTTCAGCACAGGCAACATTTGAATAGCAAGTATTTCAGGCTTTAGTTTTGCATTAAGAAATGTAGCGTTTTAATTAAACAGCATGTTAGGTTGCCATAATTTTCAGAAAGCAAATACTTCAGAAGCAGTTTAAACACTTGTCCATAGGGCTACTGATCACTTCCCAGTGCTGGAGAAGGGAACAGGATACTGAAGAAGGGAAGGACAGATTTTTTTTTTCTTTCCTCAAGCATCCAGTCTGATAAATGTATGCTACTCTTACAAAAGAGAGAACTCATTCTGTAGGTCTGTTTTGTTACAGCTGAAATGTTTGACTTTTTGGGATGTGTGTGTTTTGAGAGGGTGAGGGGGAGTAAAGGAAGTATGCATAAGCTTTTACTTGGGCCAATGGGAAATAGTTTTATTCAGGGCCGTCCTTAGGACTTATGGTGCCCTAGGCGGGATTATTAAGCTGGTGCCCCTGTGCCTATCTTGCTCTTAGGAACACAAACATAAGCTTACAATATTGGAAAACTTGCCACATGCATGTTATTAAAACCAGTTTAACTTAATTAAGCACACTGTAATGCTGATGGACTAGCACTAAAGAGGTAGCACTATAGACAAAATTCTGAATTTGACAGAAATGATGCAAATAATATAAGTTTTTTTTAAATTTGTCAACATTTTTATTGAATTGGATATGAAGAGGTATTGAAACAAGGATTTGTTTTAATTAACGAGCAATCTTCTGGCTTGTTTGGCTCAAAATCAGTAATAATGTCATTTGTATGACAAAGACAAATGATGTCTTGTTTGACGCAAAAGACTAGCAAGAACTATCAAGTGTTCCTGACCTTGTAGAGCAGAGAGAGTTTTTAATGGTCTAGTTTGAGAAACCTTCTGTTCTCCTGAGCTGCTGTGACATGAATTGTCAGATAAAATACAAGTGGCAATAGTACACATTGGAGATATATTCAATCAAGTTTGCTGGTATGAGAAACTGTACATGTCCATCATCGATTTTACATTGGCAGCTATTGATGCAGTTACTCAATTCTCAATAACAGTTCAAGTCAAATTTAAATCAAAAAATGATCGCTGTGCTTCAGGAGCTCTCTAGGTCAGGGTCCCCAACAAGGTGCCTGAGGTGCATGGCACCCGCTGGGGCCTCTCAGTGCACCCCGCGTACTGGCTGGCAGGACAAGCATCTTGCTGGAAATGCCACCAAAATCGGCAGCATTTCGGCAGCAACGCCGTCTGGATGAGCCAACTCGCTGCCAACAAGCAGCGTCTCCGAGGTGTCACCGCTATGCCACTGAATTAAGCAAGCATTTTGGTGGATGCTCGTCACCCACAGTCCTACATCAACGCCTGCAAGACGAAAAAGTTGGGGACCACTGCCTAGGTTCTTGCTACTTTGTCATAGTTGCTCTTGGTTCCTATTCATGAAATTTAATTCCTGCTCACCCACCATACCAGCTTGAAGTGAATGGAACCCGCCGAATAGCAGGTTGAGTGGCTCAGCCAGGGTGATCATGCCACCGGCCGGACTCAGCCACGCACCTGTGGGTTCCTGGGGGTCCCCAGGACAGCAGTGGCGCTGAGTGGGGCCGTGGCCGGGACCCCGGGTGGCAATGGGCAGTAAGCTAGAACCTCAGAGCAATGGCGGGCTGAGCCGCTCAGCCAACGCTGCATTCGCACCAAAAATCAGCTCGCGTGGCCCGCCCCCCCCCCACTTTTTTTGACACATGTGCCATAGTTGCTGATCCCCGCTCTATACGTTAGTACAGAGAATGAGCATATTACAGTTGTGGGGAGCTCTATTTTACAAGTAAAAGGTATAGGAAAAGTCAGTCAACTTTTTTTTTCTGTTCTCTGATTGAATGAAACCTGGCCCACTCCCCTTCCCCAATCAACAACAAAATAAGTTGTCACACATTAATTGTCAACAAACTTTAATCTGTTTTGGCTAAGAATGTTTGTAAAAAAAATATTGAAATTGAATTCAGGATTGGTTAGCAGGGTTTGTTTGCAAACAATTTGTTAAATGACAATCTAAATGGCAACACAGCATTGCTTTCATGCTTGGCTTATCCCCCAGCCTGCTGGAGCCACAGCGGTAGTAAGAGGAGGAGAATAGGTGGAAACTGCAGGACCCCAAAAATCCACCTCTTTGGGTGCAGAGTGGCAACAGCAGCAGCAAACCCTCAGGTCTGATCCAACATGCCAATGGGCACCACCGCCAGATCATGGTGAAGTTAGCACAGCATCTGATCTCAGAGACGGGGCACCCATGGAGCCACAGCAGCTCATCCTGCCCTGTGCAGCTCCCCCCCAGATGAGATGGATCGCTGCCAGCCTGGGGGAGAGACGCGCTCCCTAGCTAGAGTGACCAGATCCAGATATCCTGATTTTATAGGGCCAGTCCTGATATTTGGGGCTTTGTCTCATATGGGTACCAATTACCCTCACGTAGGGTGACCAGACAGCAAGTGTGAAAAATCAGGATGGGGGTGGGGGGAATAGGAGCCTATATAAGAAAAAAACTCAAAAATCGGGACATCTAGTCACCCTACAGATGAGTTCCTTTCCCCACCCCTTCCCAGAGACCACAGCAGCCAATCCCCTGCCTCAGACTGTGCTGCATTCGGCTCTCTCTAGGACCAGAGCCCTGCTCTTACATGCTCCACTGCTTCCCGTCTGTCAGGGCTCCCAGCAGAGCGGTGCCCCCAGACCTAGTGGTGCCCTAGGCGGCTGCCTGTTCTACCTATGGCTAAGGACGGCCCTGGTTTTATTTAGTGTCTACGTTGTCTTGGGGGGGGGCGGGGGGGGGCTCCAATCCTTCAGTTACATTTTGAGTAGTCCTGATTAGTCGCTTTTGGTTTTTCTGATATAAAATTTGGATATACTATCTGTAGAGGACAAGTGTACAAGTTACTTAGGATCTGTACTAGTGCTTTTCAATCTAATTATGACAGATTTATTGTTCACAGTATAAACTTTTTAAAATTGTCTTTCGAATTTACTCTGAGATGGTTTATGTTTAAATTTTAGACATGCGAGAGTACTAATGTAAATTTTCAACAAAATTATATAACTTGTTATGCACTTCTGAATACTGAGTAAATAGGTGATAAATTGAAAATGTTTTTCACCCTGCTTTAATACCTGCTGTAAATAAACTTCTTGGTTTATGAAAATATATTTTCTAAATAGGGATTAGAAAAACAATTGGCTCAAGATTGAGGGAGCAGGCTAACAAGATTGTAAAGACCAGTTCTGGAATGAAGCTAATGAGGGTCAGAAATCTGCAGAAGTCACAAAAGGATAGCCTAACGCAGATTGCTAGGTTACCAGTCTAGAAGAATTTGCTATGGACCTGGGTTTTAGTTATGTTGAGCATTTTGCTTCCCAGATGATTTGTGTGTGTGTACTGTGTGTGTGTGTGTATATATATGTGTGTGTGTGTGTGTGTGTGTGTGTGTGTGTGTGTATATAGATAGATAGATAGATATAGATATATAGATATATATTAGTTCTTCCTGACTGCCAGCAGGAAACGGAAGTTTGAAGTGCTATAAGCCTTTTTGTTCCTTTTGTAGAATGAAACTTGGCCATATTCCAATTATTGACTTGTGCAAGAGTCACTGTTTTTAGTTTCGGTGACACTGACTGACAAGGAATTTCAGGAATTCTACTGAACTCATTTGAAATGTAATTGAAAACAATAGGCCTTTCATTCAAATCTAAAGGCATAACACCCATAATTATTTTAACGTTGTTCTCTTAATACTGATTATTGAGATCTTAGCCTACACATTCATGTTAGCCTTAGTATCTCCTTTAGAGTATAAGTGAGAAACTTATTGGAAGAGACCTATTTGCTTCAGTATTTTACCTCTAAGTTTTAAGATATAATTCTGAAATATCAGTAACAACTTCTCATTTTACTGCCCCAAACTAAAGCAGTGATCAGTTAATATAAATGCAAGGTTATCAGTTCAGATTCTTGCTGAAACAAATTTCTTCTAAGGCAAGGTAATTCTTCATTTACGGTTTACTTGGTTACCTTATTCTGTGCTTTGCAGTTTATTTTGCTAGAAAACACTTGTGTGCTAATTATTCCTATCTGTAACTTAACCTTTGATCTGTATGCCATGAATACTAAAATAATAGTTGCTGTTGTGGGAAGGGATTGTGGGAACTGGATGAATAAAATTTTGTGATGAGCAGGCTCAGAAGAAGATATGATGCATTGTGGTAGTGATCTGGATCTCCCATTGTGAGTTAGAACACATGATCAATCACACTTCTCTGCCTCTTTTTAATAAAGAAATCTATATTCCAAATCTATGTTAATACAACACTCTAGCTAAGATTTTTAAATACAAGTCAAGAAATTCTAAGTGAAACATGTACATTATGCTGTAGATTAACCGGGTAATTCATAGGTGAACGGTGCGAGGTTACAGTAGCTATCGCATCAAAACTCAAAATTACTCACTTCTGGCCACTTAAAATATTAACTATAACATTGCGTTAATATGACATTAGTATTTAAAATATTAAAATGTAAACATGTATTTTGCTACATGAGAACATTCTCAAATTAAATCTTTTGTTTTTTCTGCAGTTTTGTTACTTCAGAAGATAGAACATGATGACATTTGTAATAAAACTTTGAAGATTACAGACTTTGGCCTGGCTAGGGAATGGCATAGAACAACCAAAATGAGTGCAGCAGGTACCTATGCATGGATGGCACCTGAAGTTATAAAGTCATCTGTGTTTTCTAAAGGAAGTGATATCTGGAGGTGAGTGTTTTGTCCCACTTGAGACTGCTTGATAGCTAAGTTCCTCATCCTGTGAATCTTGAAAAATGGATATTTGAGGAAATCCTCTGTGTTGAAATTGTTCTGTCTGTTTTAATGGTTTACTGATGGTGTTGGTCTGAGAGTGTGGAAGAAATTTACTGCTTGCCAAGTAAAATTCTAATATTTCAAAATATACCCTGACTTGTCTACCTCTGAATGCCCTTATCTTAACTACCCACAGTAGGTATCCCCACAGATTGACATTCTGTCCCAAGAGAAGATTGACTGACTGAATCATTCTTACAATCAGGGAAATAAGTAGCCTTATAAATGCAAACAATATTTCAATAGGAGCAGCCCTTGAGTTTTTCTGTTGAATATCCAGATGTTTTACTTGGGAGACAAAGGGCTCTTATTCCTGTTACATTAATGCATGCACTGCCTGATAATAGGGTATTTATTTTCTACTCAGAAGGCCTCATAGTGAATATAACAAATGAGACTAGTCCCCATGATTATTATATGTATAGTAAACAGAATGGATAAAAAAAGCAGACGTCTAAAAATGGATTTTTTTATTTAAATTAAACATAAGGTTTTTTAAATAACCTGATTTAAAATTAAATTTGAATTGACAACCTGTCTTTAAGTACTAAGCTTACTACAATTTATTAATCATTAAAATTAAACACAAAAATAATGTTAAGAAGTATGTTTGCTGTCAGAGTTTCCGCTGAACTGGTGGAAGCCACTGGCTAAGTACCTGGAATCATAGTTTGTTGGCATGCTAAACCAGATTTTAACAGCAGTATCGTCTTCTGCAGGTACAGAGGAATATTGTCTTCATTTCTGTTTGTTGAACTACTTCAGTTCAGTTCAATAAATAAATCTTTCAAATTTCAGAAAGCAATTGGGAGTTAAAAAAGCAAGAGAGCTTTTTTTTTTTCTCTTCCAATTTAGGAATGAAAACTTGGTGTGAGGATGAGGTGTACAAGTTCTGAAATCTTGAAGGACATAGTGACCAGAAACAATCCAGGTCAATTCACTAACGACAGATAATATTTCCTTTGTTTAATAAGTTAATTTTTAAGTGCAAAACATGTTTAAACTTTTTTTTTCTTATGTATCCAGCACATTTAAGATGGTTTTCATTTATTTTTTTAATACCCTTTTTTGGTGCATTTTAATTGGGGTTGATTATCCATCCAAGTAGAGCCTGAGACAAATCACGAGTAAAAAAAATCCTTTGGTAAATAAGAAATGGATCACAAAAATGTAAAGATTAATAATCTGACTAAATGTAAATTAGACTATATAATGTCTTAAGTAAATGTGTGCAGTTATAATGCGTCTTCCTGATTAGCCAAAAATACAAAATTTAGTGTAAAGACTGCATTTAATTGTAAATCAACATGTTTTAGTCCCATAAATGTGTACTGAATGTATTTCCATTAATCAGGATGGAGTTGGAAGTGCAGTCAGTATAAATTAAAACTGTATTTCTACTTTATCTTCTGTGGTGGGCCACCTTATTTTAAATTCATGTATAGTTCTTATTCAATAAGGACATTCAGGATACTTCATGTAAACCACAGGACTTTGCGTATCAATGAGGTTTTTGAATGAGACAGTTAAGTCTCTTTAGGATCAGAGGATAAAATCATTTTAAATCATTTGTGTGTGTGAGGTGGGAGTAAGTTTTATATTGTGAAATAAGCTTTCAGAGTTCCTGTGCTCTACCTGCAAAGCTCCTGTTGTCTGCCTTCCAAATTTATATTTATTAGGAGAAACCAAAACATATGGGGCTGTGTAAATGGCAATTTGGGGAGGAAGGAGGCTTTAGCTCCATAATCTATTGTCTGTGTGATACAGTAGAAAACATGCACAAGATTTTTTTTAAACTAATATAGAGTCCTGTGTGGGTTTTTTTGTTTTTTCTTTTGTTTTTTTTTAAAAGAAGTGTCTCACTGCTATTCTGCATTATGAAGTAATGCTTTTGGTATGTCAGGTTAGTTCTGTAGACTTCACCACTTCTTTGTGATGCACCTTTTACCCATCTTAAGTTTGAAACCAATTCCTTAGTATGTTGAGTGTTCTATCAGTCTCAGATGGTGTCCATTAGAGAAAGAGGCATTACTTTTTGTTTGGGTAGGCTGGAGGATGGATGTAGGTATTTCCCTAACCAGCTGTGTTCCATGCTTAATTACAGGTCCTGTCCAGTCTTGTTGCTGTGATTTTTTTTTTTTTTAGGTATCTGAAAGGGGGTATGCTTTGGTGCAATTGTTGTATTCTACTACAACATTAGCTTACATTTTTGGAATCAACAGTATTTCTCTTCTTCACCTTTTCTTCTGCACGCCTCTCTTGTAAAAATGTAAGTATTTAGTTCAATGAAGAGTTTTTTAACAGGAGAGGTTTTTAATTAGTAAGTCTTATGTTGTGCAGTTTGGTTTAGGCTTTCTTGGTTTCCAAATATTGTCTTTCGTTGCTCTTTACCCTTGCTTTAAATAATAGGAAGATGGATTAAAATGGATTGTAAAATGTAGTCACACTGTGACTGGGCATTGCTTCTTAAAAAACATTCTGGGTGCAAAGCTTGGCAAGGATTTCCATACAGCATGTTTGATAGAATTCTGTACAGAATATCTAACTTGTGACTGACTGATTTCCTTTTAGAATGTTCTCACCTTAAACTGCAATACCTTTAGGAATTCTGCCATACATAGGTGTACCTCAAGTCCAAAAATCTTCAGCAAGACTTTTTATGCAAAAGTATCAGCAGTGGGCACTGATGAATTTCCTTCTTGTGTCTAGTGTTCCAAAATCTAGCAATACTAGGAAGCTCTGCTGGATGAAATTAAGTGTATGGTTTTGCTTTAGGAGATGTATCTTATTCTCTGCTTCATTTTTAAAGAATATCTAAGTTCAAGGAACTATCATTCAGGATGTGTATCAATAGGAAGAAGCTATGCTAGGAATAATAATTGAACTGAGTTTGCAATGGTTGCCTTGTGTCTTAATACAACAGGAGTACTTGTGGTACCTTAGAGACTAACAAATTTATTTGAGCATAAGCTTTCATGGGCTACAGCCCACTTCTTTGGATGCATGGAATGGAACATATATTGAGATATATATACACATACAGAGAGCATGAAAAGGTGGGAGTTGTCTTACCAACTCTGAGAGGCCAATTAAGTAAGAGGAAAAAAAACTTTTGAAGTGATAATCAAGATAACCCAGTACAGACAGTTTGATAAGAAGTGTGAGAATACTTACAAGGGGAGAGAGATTCAACGTTTGTACTCGCTCAGCCGTTCCCAGTCCCTGTTTAAGCCTAAGTTGATTGTATCTAGTTTGCATATCAATTCCAGCTCAGCAGTTTCTCGTTGGAGTCTGTTTTTGAAGCTTTTCTGTTGCAAAGTGGCTGAGCCATGTTTGCCAGAAGAACATGAGACTTCTCTGTTTGCCTAAAGTTGGACTTAAAAGCAAGAGATGCAGTGGTTCAGTAGAGTTCCTATTCATGTTCAAAATTCAGCACTCACGAGGGAATTCTGTACACAATATTTTAAATATTTTAAAACTCCTGTAAATTTGATTATTCAACAAATAAATGGGAAGGCTCCAGAATGGCAATGGGGAGCGCAGGCCACTGGTGGCATGGGGATAGGAGATCACCCTGCAACACCTTACATCCCCCCCTCCGACGCGAATTCGGCAGCGAGGCTGTACCCAACCCTGACACAGTGCAAGGGCCAGGCCTGCCCTAGAGGTCAGGGTCCCAAGGACTGGGGAAGGAGGGGTTGCAGGGCGTTCTCCCACCTCCATGCAGCCAGTGGCCTGTGCTCCTCACTGCCATGCTGGAGCTTCCACATTTTATTTATTGAATAATAAAATTTGCAGAATTTTAAAATATTGTGCACAGAAGTTTATATTTTATTGATGCTGTCAGGGTTCCTTCCCCACTCTGAACTCTAGGGTACAGATGTGGGGACCCACATGAAAGCCCCCTAAGCTTATTTCTACCAGCTTAGTTTAAAACCTGGTATGCTGCCACCACCAAGTGATTTAACAAGAAACAGGGAAAGGACCACTTGGAGTTCTTCTTCCCCCAAAATATCCATCCAAGCCCTTACACTCTCTTTTCCTGGGGAGGCTTGAGAATAATACCCTATCCAATTGGTTACAAAGTGATCAAAAGAACCAAACCCCGGGATCTTTGGACAATGGAAAAATCAGTCAGGTTCTTAAAAGAAAATTTTTAGATTTTTATTTCAAAAAAAAAAATCTATCTCTGTAACATCAGGATGGAAAATTAACTTTACAGGGTAATCGGATTCAAAGAGCCCAGAGGAACCCCTTCTAGCTTTAGTTTCAAAGTTACAACAAAACCAGGATAGCTCCCTCTAGCAAAGGTAAAATTCACAAGTTGAGAAAACAAAGATGAAACTAATACGCCTTGCCTGACTGTTACTTACAAGTTTGAAATACAAGCGACTTGTTCAGAAAGATTTGGAGAACATGGGTTGATGTCCGGTTCCTCTTGGTCCCAAGAGTGAACACCACAAAAACAAAGAGCACAAACAAAAGCCTTCCTGCCCCCCAGATTTGAAAGTATCTTGTCCCCTTGTTGGTCCTTTGGGTCAGGTGTCAGCCAGGTTACCTGAGCTTCTTAACCCTTTACAAGTAAAAGGATTTTGATGTCTCTGGCCAGGAGGGATTTTATAGTATTGTATATGGGAGGGTTGTTACCCTTCCCTTTATAGTTATGACAGGTGCAGAATTCCCTCAGGAGTAGCAGGTGAATCAACTCACCAGGGTTAGCAGCCCTGCACCAGGCACACCAGCTGTGGGCTGGCTGGCTCAAGATCCAAGTGTGGAGGGGCTTAGTGTGTATGTGATCTAGGTATAGAGGCTTTTTTTTTTTTTAGGAAGGACAATCAGATTTCACACATACAGAATGAAAGATATCTAGAAGGAGTCGGCCAGAAGAAAGGATCTAGCGTTATAGGCACCACAGCTAAATATGATCGTCAACGTGTGATACAGTATGCAAAAAAGCATTGTGTTCTGGATGCATAACAGGTGTGTTGATGAGCAAGACACAGACAGCTAATTTCTTCCACTCTACTCTGCGCTGGTTGGCCTCACTGGAGCATTGTGTCCGTTCTCGGGCACCAGATTCACGAAGGGATGTGGAGAAGAAATTGGGAGAAGATCCAGAGAAGAGCGCAAGAATGTAAAGGTCTCGAGAACATGACCTATGATACGAAGGGCTGAATCAATGGGTTGTTTAGTTTGGAAGAGAGACAGGAGGGGGGACATGATAGCAGTTTTCAGATATCTAAAAGGGTGTCATTAGGAGGAGGGAGAAAACTTGTTCACCTTAGCCTCTAATGATAGAACAAGAAGCAATAGGCTTTAACTGCAGCAAGGGAGATTTAGGTTGGACATTAGGAAAAAGTTCTCAACTGTCAGGGTGGTTAAACACTGGAATAAATTGCCTAGGGAGGTTGTGGAATCTCCATCTCTGGAGATATTTAAGAGTAGGTTAGATAAATGTCTATCAGGGATGGTCTAGACAGTATTTGGTCCGGCCATGAGGGCAGGGGATTGGACTCGATGACCTCTCGAGGTCCCTTCCAGTCCTAGAGTCTGAGTTATGAGAAGGTTCCATGTGGGGCATTCTGGGTGCATGTGGCTCATTGTGGGGGATCTGGATGCACAGGGGCTCATTGAGAAGGTTCTTGGTGAAGAGGTATTGAGACTCTGTGGGGAAGTCCAGGTGATGGTGGTGGAGGCTCAGCCGGGGGGTGGGGGCAGGGGTTGTTGGGTGTGAGCAGATGGGGCTCCCAGGGCGGGGGGAGAGTGTCTGGGTGCTGGGGGAGTGGGGCTTGGTTGGATAGGGGCCTGGGTGCAACTGGTTGGGGCTCAGTGGGGTGGGGGTCCAGGTGCATACGGGGTGGGGCTCGTCAGGGTGAAGGTGTGAGTGCAGGGTGATCTGGGGAGTGATCTGGGTGTAGAGATGGAGGTTCAGATGCAGGAGGGGGGTGGGTTGGGCTGGGAGTGGGGGTGAAGCTCAGCAAGGTGTCCTGGTATGGGGGCTTCAGCCACACAGCGGTTGGGCAGACAGGGAGTGGGTCTGACCTACCCTAATTTTTGTAGTCTACCCTGAGTTGACATTCTCAGCGTGGCCCATCCAGGCCCGTGGTCACCCATACTGTATGTGGAGTTTGAATGAGGTAGGTTTTGACTAGCAGTATGTGGTAATGTGTCTCGGTCACCCCAGCTGTCAGACCCCGCTGAAGGAGAAGACATGCCATTCACCTAGGGTTGCCAGGTGTCCGGTTTTCTACCAGAACACCTAGTCAAAAAGGGATCTGGTAGGTCCAGTCCACACAGCTGACCAGGCCACTAAAAGTCTGATAGGCCACAGTAGCTGGCATGTACCTCCGGCTTGTAGGTGCTGGTGTGACTAGGGGTCTCCATGCTCTTCCCCTAGCACTGGCTTCACAGCTCCCATTGTCGGGACACTGCCAATTGGGGGTGGCGCCTGTGGACTGGGGCAGTACGCAGAGCCCCCTGTCTGCCCCTGTGCCAAGGGGCAACAAGGACATGCTGGCTGCTTCCAGGAGCTGCTTTAGGTAAGAGCTGCCCAGAGCCTGCACCCCAAATCCCCTCCTTCACCCAACCCTCCCTTCTCCGGCTCTGAGCCCCCCCCCCCCAATGGCTACATTTATCAAAAATTGTTAGATATAGAAAACATTTGTTGTGATTAGTGATGTCCTTTTCTCATTACACAACAAAAATAACAAGACACTATCTGGACACAGTTGACTGCCACAAAATCATGTTTGTTAACTATATGCAAATATTCAAGGTCTTAGTTTAATGAATACTCCTATTTGGAGTGGTTTCTTACACAATAGAAAACAGTGAGCACCAATACAGTGCTCACAAACTACTTAAGTGACTGCTACCCTAGTCCTATATATGTCTTTATTGTTGCTCCGAGATTCATACAGCAGGAATGTGACTTGGTAAACTTCAGAGGAATTTGGAGAACTCTATTTGTGGCTAGAATATCTCCACCTCATTTCCTTTTTCATCCCAAAATTACATCATAGAAATGCCACTCATGAATTTGGCCAAGTTTGTGGAAACATGTAAAGTACTATCTAGTGTTGTATGTTATCCCAAAATGGTTCCCGGCATTGTATGTTATCTCAGCAACTTTGCACCTATGATGACAACACTTCTGCTATAGTGAAGTCTACTATTTATGTAAATAATGTTGATTCTGTTGAACTAAGCAATATTTGAAACTTTATTTTAAATATTAATGCTTTATTCCAGTTACATAGAAAAGAGCTACAGAGAAGGTAGATGAAGGATTTTTCTAGGGTAGGGACATATCAATTTTGTCTGAATAGTCAATGAATGGTATCTGAAAGAGGCAGGTCACCACCTTGAGATGCTTCCACCAAAATGCATCTTGGTTTCTTTCAACTTATTTGCTATCATGCACAGAAATTTCTGGAAATAGCCAAGCCGTTACATTGTTTAATCATTTTGTGATCAGACTTATCTGCAAGTGTAGTCATTTCATTAATGGTGAACCATTACTCACATGTTCTTGATTGAATTTGTTTGCTTTGGCTTTGAAACTGTAAAATCAGTAAAGAAGTCGCTATTAATAAAAATAAAACATTGTGCAATTGTTGATGTTAGTGCTGATCACTGGTGACATCTTTAAGTATTCTCAAGGATTTGTATAAGACTTTGTTTTGCACAGAAGAGAAGTTTCTTTATGAATTTCCTCATAGTATTGCTGCATAATTTGGTGCTGTCTCTGCATGAAGAGGTTTTTATGGTCTGTAATCCTAACGCAACCAACCACTGCGCCAAACCCTGCACATGGAGGGGGAACTTTGATAAAGGGGTGTGTGGGCTGGCGGGCAGGCAGGCAAGCAGGGTTTCAAAGATTTGCAGGCTGAAGGAGACCATTAGACATCTACTTTGACCTCCTGTGTATCACTATAGAATGCCATCCAGTGACCCAGCTCAGTAACAACTTCTGTTTAACTAGAATATGTCTTCTTGAATAGCATCCACTCTTGATTTGAAGACATGAAGAGATGGAGAATCCATCACTTCCTTTGGTAGTTTGTTCTGGTAGTAAACGTGCTCACTATTAATAAATAAAAATAATTTCTCACTTGGTGTTGTCTGTCTTCAGCTTCTAAACATTTGTTCTTGTTCGTTGTTTCCCCACTAAATTAAAGAGCCCTTGAGTAGTACCCAGTGTTTTGTCCACATGAAGGTATTTATACGTTGTAATCAAGTCACATCTCAGTTTTCTTTGATAAAATAATAGATTGACCTCTTCAATTCTCACCATAAGACATTTTCTCCAGCCCTTCAATCATTTTTGTGGCTCTTTTCTGTGCCCGCTCCAATTTTTCAACTTCCTTTTTAAAATGTGGACACCAAAACTGGATGCAGTATTCTAGCATTGGTCTCACTAGTGTCATAAGCAGAGGTAAAATCCCTCCCTACACCTACTCATAACTCATGTTTATATATCCAAGGATCACAATAGCCTTTTTTGCCGTAGCATCACAGAGGGAGCGCATGTTCAGTTTTTTTGTCATCTTCATGAATGACTTGGATAACAGAGTAGAGAATATGCTTATAAAACTTACAGATTGAAACCAAGTTGGGAGGGGTTGCAAGCAGTTTAGAGGACAAGATTAGAATTCAAAATGATCTTGACAAATTGGAGAATTTGTGTAAAATCAACAAGATTAAATTTAATACAGACAAGTCTAAAGTACTACATTTAGGCCGGAAAAAACAAATGCACAAATACAAAATGGGGAATAACTGGCTATGCAGTGGTACTCCAGAAAAAGATCCCAGGTTTATTGTGGATCACAGCTTTTTTGGCCACTGCATCACATTGTCAACATATTCAAACTAACAGTGCTGGGGTATTACGAGGAGTATATAAGACATGGGAGGTAGCTGTCTCATTCTGCTCAGCACTGGTACCCTGCTGGAGTACTTTGTCTTGTTCTGATCACCACGTATTGGGAAAGACATGGACAAATTAGAGAGAATCTAGAAGAGAAAACAAAATGATAAAAGGTTTGGAATACCTGACCTGTGAAGAAAGGTTTAAAAAAGAACAACACTTGGCATATCTAGTCTTGAGAAAAGAGGACTGAGGGGGAACTTGATAAGTCTTCAAATATATGTTAAGGACAGTAATAAAGAGGACTGTGATTAATTGTGCTCCAAGTCCACTGACGGTAAAACAAGAAGTAATGGGCTTAATCTGCAGCACGGGAGATTCTAATTAGATATTAGAAAGTTTTCCTTAATTATACGGATAGTTAAGTTCCAAGGGAGGCAGTGAAATCTGCATTGTTCGAGGTTTTTAAGAATAAATTGGACAAACGCTTCTGAGGGATAATCTAGAGGTATACTTGGTTCTGCCTCAGCATGAGGGGATGGTCTGGATAACTTCTCGAAGTTCCTTCCAGCCCTACATTTCTCTGATGCCTAAATACTTTTTCGGAGTCACTGCTTGCCAGGACACAGTCCTCTATTGGTAGGTATCACCTCCGTCTGTTGTTCCCAGAGGTATTAAAACATATTTTGCTTGAATCCAGATCTCTGGAGGACTGCTCTGTCCTCATAATGATTTACCACTCCACCAATCTTTTGTCATCCAAAATTTCGTCAGTAATGATTTTATATTTACTTCCCATTCATTGGTGAAAATATTCAATAATGTTAGACTACTGTTGCTCCCTGCAGAAGCCCATCAGAAACACCAACGTTCAGCGATGTCTCTGTATCGACAGCTTCTCCTTGAGACTTCCCCATTAGCCATTTCTTAATCCATATAGCATGCTTTAATGATTTGTTGTTTTTTTTAAAGCACTGTACAATATCACTCTGTCATGCAGTACTAAATCAAAGTATATTTACTCTACAGATGTTCTTATACCACTCTCCTCATCAGGTATCTGAGCACCTTCCAGTAGTTGATCAAGCAGTGTGACTACACATCTATCATACGGTGTTTGTCCTTTCATCCTCTTCCCAGGGAAAGAAGCATGTGCAATTGAGTTTCTTATTTTTGCAAGGATTTAGGTCTGTTTTTTAATTGTTTAACTATACAAGTTGCTATATATGTGCTAGAGAAGGCAAAGTCAAAGAAATTAGTCTTGCACTTGGAGCAGAAGGTGGCAAGGTTTATGATGTATTTTGGTTCCTGGGAGAGTTCAGCCGCAGTCTGGGGCTGGCCCAAAAGGAAGTTCCTTCTACTGTACAGACAAACTTTACCCTTATTATAGAATTTCACTGTTCCTGAGGAGCAGAATTGTTGACCATGGTCTTTGTTCAGGAAATCTTTTAGATATCCTAGGACCAGTCCATTGAGTACCTTGAAGATAGGGCCTGAGACCTTGAACTCAATTTTGAATTCTGTGGGAAACCAGTGTGGAGTATGGATGTGGTGTATTAGCGGATGAATGTGTTGCTGAGGAGAGGTTGTGCAGTGTTCTGTACTAGTTGAACAATGCTGAATGCTTTGTGGCCAGGAAAGTGCACTGCTGTAGTCCAGCCTGAGGTGCTTCTACATAAATAGGTGCCTCTATATAAATCCATGATAGGTCCACATCTTGAATACTGCGTGCAGATCTGCATGCATTTAGAAGAAGATGGAATTAGAAAAAGTACAGAAAAGGGCAACAGAAATTATTAGGGGTATGAAACAGCTTCCATATGAGTAGAGAGTAATAAGACAGGGACTTTTCAGCTTGGAAAAGACAACTAAGGGGGGATATGACAGAGGTCTATAAAATCATGACTCATGTTGAGAAAGGAACTGTTTGTTCCTTCTCTTAACACAAGAATTAGGGGTCACCAAATGAAATTAATAGGCCACAGGTTTAAAACAAACAAAGGGAAGTATTTCTTCACACAATGCACAGTCATTCTGTGGAACTCTGTGCCAGAGCATGTTGTAAAGGCCAAAACTATAACAGGGTTCAAAAAACAACTAGATATATTCATGGAGGATAGGTCCATCAATGGCTATTAGCCAGGATGGGCAGGGATGGTGGCCCTAGCCTTTTTTTGCCAAAAGCTGGCAATGGGTGATGGGATGGATCACTTGATGATTACCTGTTATGTTCATTCCCTCTGAAGCACCTGGCGTTGGCTATTGTTGAGGGCAGTACACTGGGCTAGGTGGATCTTTGGTCTGATCCAGTATGGCCATTCTTATGAGTATAACCAGATCTAAAATTGGACTCAGGCTCCCTGGTTATGTACCCTGTAAAACTGATCCAGTTTGCCACTCTTGTTCATCTGACAATTCTTGTATACTAAGCCTCACTGCTCAGCTCCCTCCTTCGCAAACAGAGAGGGAATAGCTACACGGAAACTTCAAATGCTGGTTCTGTTCAAAGCCTCAAGTGTTCCAGGAACAAGGCCCTTACCGAGACACAGAGACCTGTCTCACCTGGCCAAGTCAGGGCTCCGCAGTTGAGTCACACAACACTCACAGAGAATGAACAAATCCATAGCTTCACCCTCTGAAATCCCTGTTAGCTGCTGCAGTTGCCCTGCTAAAGGGCATGTATGTGTTGTGGGGAGGAATGGTGACATGGGCCACAGTTCAGGGAGTTCCATGCCTTGCTACATTAGAACAGTTTAACCATGGTGGGGAAATGTCAGTTGAGGTGATATATACAGTGGTGTCCTAGCCATGTTGGTCCCAGGGTATTAGAGAGACAAGGTGGGTGAGATAATGTCTTTTAGCAGACCAACTTCTGTGGGCAAGAGAGACAAGCTTTTGAGCTACACAGAGCTCTTCCTCAGATCTACTAAAAGACATTATCTCACCCACCCTGAGATGAAATTTCTTTTTCTTTTTTCTTTAAACCATATTGCCCTTCAAACCCTGGCCCCTTATATAAATTCCATATTCAAAATGTAGGTGGGGGAACAAAGCTTTGGGTTAGAGACAGCATATCCCAGCTCCTTGTAGACAGAGCCGGCACTAAGTTTTTTGCCACCCCAAGCAAAAAAAATTTCAGCTGTCCCCCACCCCAGCCCTGGGCTCCCCCTGCACCTCCCTGCCTCCCCAGCACTGGACTCTCCCCCCACCCGCACCCCCTGCCGTCCCAGTGCTGGGCTCTGCCCCCTTCTCCACCTGTACCCCCTGCCGCCCCAACCCTGGGCCCTCGGCACCACTTGCTGCCCAAACTCTGGGCTTCCCCTCCCCCCCCACCTGCACTCCCTGTTGCCCTAGCCCTGGGCTTTCCCCTCCACCAGTGCTGACTCCGCCCACTTGCCTCCAGTTGGCCCGGCTCTGGCAGGGTCGGGGTAAGCAGCGGAGCTCCCAGGCTGTGCCTCAGCTCAGGGTCCCTCCAGCCAGGGCTCCTGCCTTCAGGACCATCCGAGACTTGGGATGGCAGAGCTGGGGGACCGCTCAGCAGAGGGCTGAGGAGCCAGGGCAGGGCAGCCTCAGAGGGAATGGAGCCCCGAAGAGCGGGGTGCGGGCCCTGCACGGCAATGCCCTGGGCACTGGTCCCCACTATGGCCCCACTGCTGCTGCTCTTGGCCACTCTGCTGCAGTCCCTGGGTGGCTCAGGCTGGTTCTCCCAGCCCCGACTGCGGCACTGGGTGGTGGCTGCCAGGCACCATCTGCAGGTGGCTCCATGCACCCCGGGGGGCGGCCCCCAGCCAGAGTGTCCCGCACTCAGAGCCTGGCTGGCCGTAAGGTGCAGGCATTGCTCCCTGATGCAAACCAAGCAGCCCCAGGGCAGCCCCCGTGCAGGATGTGCTGCTGCTGCCAGGGGCAGCTCTAGGCTTTTCCCGCCCCACATGCACAAAAAAATAAATAAAGATGGCCAGAATGCCGCCCCTGAAAATGTGACGCCCCAAGCACCTGCTTGGTTTGCTGGTGCCTGGAGCTGGGCCTGCTTGTAGAACAATCTGACAGTTGCCAAGATGCATCCCTTGAGTTGACCCAGAACCTGTTTTGTCACACATGGCCAGTCAAAACTCAGTTGCTTATGCATATTCCATATATAATATGGAAGAGTGGTGGAGTTCTGGAATTCATCAGCATATTGCGCATGAACAAAGATTTTGGTTGGCAAGTGTCATGTACCAGCTCCTTCAGAACAATCTGATGTTTGTGAGGACATGTCTCTTGGGGATGATCTGAGACACATTTCTCATACAGCTAGTCAAATCCCAATTCCTTATTCGAGGGCCATGGGGAAAAAATGTGAGGGGTGTGATATGTGGCAGTATGTTGCACAGGAATGAAGTTTCAGGTCAGGGTAGCATGCCCCAGCTACTTCAGAACAGTCTGACAGTCACAGGGGCATATCACTTGGGGTGACCTGGTATATTGTCATGTACCCAGTCAGTTAAAACCCAACTCTTTATTTGATTATTTAATAATTAGTAATTTAAACTTTTATTGCATTCAGTCACGTGAATTTGATGAAACTTCTAAAAATGTAATCTTACGCTGATGTATTTTTAAATAATTTTGGCCTTTGAATAAGGAACTGAGAACTACAAATAACGAGGCTCAAGTTGGTTCCTTACCTTATCCTTTCCCAATTAAAGCCACCCTCAAAAAAGTTGTGGAGCAAACATGACATTTATGATCGTCATATTGTTCACTCTGCTTGTGTGTGATAGCTCTTTCCGCAACTTGTGTCTGTCTTGTCTGTTTAGATTGTAAGCTCTTCAGGGCAGTCACCGTATACTTTTCTGTACAGTGCCTAATGCAATGAGACTCTACTCTGGTAGTGCCTATGGGGCAGCCAATATTAAACATGCTTATTACAAGATAGATTTACTGGAGGTCAGAGAAGTAAAGAGCGTGAAATCATTTTAATTTTAGGGTGGAGTTTGTATCCGAATTTCTTTTGGCTAATCTAATTAGCAGTGATAGGTATATTGGTAGCTGACACACAATCAAGAGAGAGAACTTTTCCTCTAAAATTTAGGAAATGTTTCCTCTTACTTTTGACAGTAAGCAATATTTTTTCCTTGCCTAGCCTGGCAAAAATGAAATTATGTCATGAGTCAATCCTGTTGCACATTTTATAAAAGGGGAAAAAAGTTAGGGGCTCATTCTGCAGTATGCCATAGGGATGCAGAAATTTCAGTTCTCAGATTAAGCCGCTTTTATTTCAAAAAACAAAATGATGTGTCCATTGGGATAAATTGTCCAGGGATCAGTTTGATACTTCATTGTTTTGAAGTAGAACTTTTTATTTCTCATCTGTTCTTTATGCTTGTTCTCTTCCTTTTCCATCCTCTTTCCATCAAGGTTTACATGGCAGTGACATCTGACTAAAAGTTGACTGGAACCAAAGTCTATTTTTTTAAATAGGAGTTTTGTTTGTTTTGTTGTTTTTTTTTCCTGGCAGCAAAGTGACAGTGATTTAGGTAGGATATGGTTACAATAGCCCATCCATTTGACTAGCATATCCAGTTTTACTGATTGCTATCAGAGAGAAGATAACAGGTGAAGAGGAATAGTCTCCTGAAGATTTTGACAAATGATAGTGAAGACAGTCTCTTTTGGGACTACATACTGGACAGAGTATCAACCTGTTTGTCCCTGAGTAAACCGTGTCAGTATTCAGAAGATAAACTTAACTATTTAAAAATTTGCTTTATAGTTACGGAGTGTTGCTGTGGGAACTGCTTACAGGAGAAGTTCCTTACCGTGGCATTGATGGTCTTGCTGTGGCTTACGGAGTAGCTGTCAATAAGCTTACTTTGCCCATTCCATCCACCTGTCCTGAACCATTTGCTAAACTAATGAAAGGTACCTGTGCTGCTTCTCTCTACTTATCCTAGAAGTAAATGTGTTTTTTAATATCTATGCTTTTTCTTATGATTTATAATAATTACTCAATTCAAACACTTCATTTGGTACTGTGCTAACTCTGTATAAAGTAGTGGTTTTCCCTTTCTTGGCAATCCCGTACTAAGACATTTTAACCCATTTCAGAGTAAGCCATGCAATACTACAATATACCATATCATTTTTAAAGATTCATCACCTTAAGCAGTGGTTGAATTATTTCTTCTGTATTCTTGTGGTTTGTTTTCTTTTCTTTTATATGTAATTAACTATAATGTCCACCAAATATAGCAGTAAAATACAAAATCAATATGACTGACTTCTTATGGGGAGGGGATATCACTAGCTGTTACCTCGTAGTCTTTTTGACTCCCAAAGATTCTGTTGGGTTTCTACCTCCTTCTCCAGAGAGATGAGGGACCCTGACAACTGTGCATTAATCATAGAATCGTAGATCATAAGGGTTGGAAGGGACCTCAGGAGATCATCTAGTCCAACCCCCTGCTCAAAGCAGGGCCAATCCCCAAATGGCCCCCTCAAGGATTGAACTCACAACCCTGGATTTAGCAGGTGAATGCTCAAACCACTGAACTATCCCTCCCCCTATGCTATAGTGTCCAAATGGAGTTCTTTGAGGTTTTTTATTAGCTCAAGAAGCTTAACTACTTCGGTGCTGGCAGTTCTGCTGCTTTACATCCTGAAAATAGAGGTTACGTTGGAAAAAAATGACTTCTCATAACCTTTTAAAAATCTTGACGTACTATAGGTAAGCATGCCCTATACCAGCAATGATAAAACTAGGCAATTCTCAGGGAGGGGAGTAAGCATTAGAACTTTGAAGTATAAATAACAAATATTTTGAAATTCATGCATTGTGTAAATAATCCCCCTAAAATTCTGTCAATAATGGAACTGATGGGATTTTGATGAATTTTAGAATGCTGGGAGCAGGATCCTCATATCCGACCATCGTTTACCTTAATTCTTGAACAGCTTACTGCCATTGAGGAGGCAGTTATGACTGAGATGCCTCAAGAATCTTTCCACTCCATGCAAGATGACTGGAAACTGGAAATTCAGCAGATATTCAGTGAACTAAGGACAAAGGAAAAAGTGAGTGAATTTTTCCATCTGCAAATGCAGTAATTTTAACAAGAGAATAGGGCAATTGAGGAGCTGCTATTTTTTTTTTTTTTTTAAAAGCAGTAGGTGGGTTTGGAATTCCTGGTAGTGTTCCAAAATATTAGAAGTGTGAATTTATTGTAGGACAGATTAAGTTTTTTTCATAAGTAAACTCCTTAAATTTCATAAACTTTTCTCATACATATAATTACTGAAATATGTAAATCTTCTGGAAGAGGTTTGAAGGACCTGATAACTATCACCTAATTTATCTCAAGTTTCAAATACTCATACTTTCCTTAATTTCAAAAATAAAGTAACTGCATAAGAATGTAATTTGGGAGAGGGAACACCAGCATAATTATGTATTGATGAATGTTCTTTTAAAATCTGCATGCAGCATGGTCAAAGAGAACTCTCTCTAAAAATTTAAGCATGATTTTAACTTCTTGCTTGTGTTAGTCATAGTGATTTTATCCCATACAGTAGGACTGCGGTGGCCCTTTAGAGAGGTACAAGCCCTCTACTCCCCGCCAAAACCAAATCAAACAAAAATACTCCAGTTTATATGCCAGGGGTTGGCAACCTATGGCACACGTGCCAAAGATGGTCAACGACGATTTTTAATGGCACGCTGCTGCCTGACAGAATCCCAGCAGACAGCAGCATGCCAATAAAAATCTGGCCTGGCCTGGCCTGCTCTTCTCCCCCCCTCTCCCCATCAGGGGCAGGGGGCAGAAGCTTGGTCCTGCTGGCTCCGCTGCCTCTTCCCATAGTGTGCTGGTTTCCTGCCCCTCCTCTGCCTCTCTGTCCCTCCCTCCCTGCCGGCCGATCAGCTGATGGCCCTTGCGAGGGAGAGGGTCGGAAAGGAGCAGAGTCAGCATACTCACTGCTCCTGGCGGAGGCAGAGAAGTGGGGACAGGGCTTTGGGGAAGGGGGGGGTGGAATAGGGGCATATCCCCTCCAGCCCCCTGCCCTGACCACCACCACACATAGCCCTCTGCTCTGAGCCCCGCAGCCCTGCACACCCCCCAGGCCCCTGCCCTGAGCCCTGTACCCCCCTTATACACACCCAGCCCTCTGCTTGATTTCTTCACCCCCCCCCAACCCCTGCCCTGACTCTAGTACCTCCACACATATCCAGACCCCTACACCCCCCCACCCCCACCCTGAGCACCAAGCGGGAGCTCCTGCACCCCCTCCTCACATTCCCACCTGCACCCCTCTCACCAAATGGGAGCTGTCCAGATAAGTGCCCCACATTCAAACCTCCTGTCCCAACCTTGAGCCCCCTCCCTCATTCTAGCTCCTGGCCAGACCCTTCACCCCCAGCCTTCTGCTCAATGCACTTCCATCCTCTGCTCAGTGCAGAGAGGAAGAGAATGGGCCAGAACCAGGGAAGAGGTAGGTATCCACTGTATGTGGGCAGGGTCAGGACCCTAGACCGGAAGCGGACTGAACGGGTCCAGCAGCCAGGATCCCACTGGCAGAAGCCGGCAGATGGAACCCCTGAGCGGCAGTGGGCTGAGCCTCCCAACACCCCCGTTCTCCGTGTGACCTCCGTTCTTGGTCCCTAGATGTGTGAGACTTGGCATTTAGTTGTGTTAAAAGTGAACACAGCTTACCAAGAGAGATGATTCTCAGGACAAAATTTTTTGTGGCCTCAGACTCTGACACCGACACCAACTTTGACAATTTTTCCTAAAATACTTGATTAACTTTAGGAAAAACAAATAAATATGTATGTACGCACATCCAGATCATTGCAATTTATTTATTGCTAGCTAGTAAGTCTGTTATGAAAAGTGATATTAACAAACATACAAGTATCACTTTTCACAGCGGCCTTACTTAGCCCTGGCAAGCCTAGGGAGAAATTAAGCCCTGGATGGGGAGTCAGGAGGGACAGCAGGGTCCAGGAGCAATGGGGAGATTTGTAGGGGGGCGGGGCAGGCAGCAGAGGGCTGGAGCCTGAAGCCCTGCGCCCAAAGCCTGAAGCCCCATGGCCGGCAGATGGAGCCCTAAGCTGTGTGGCCGGAACCTGAAGCCCTGCATCCAGAGCCTGCTGTCCCACTAGCCCAGAGCTGAAGCCCAAAGCCTGAGTCCTGCTACCCTTGGGAAGGTGAGGAACTCGCCTGCTCCTTTAGCGTTGTGCCCCAGCAGTCTTCAGAAGGGGGCAGGGCCAACCCTTGCTGGTGGCCCCAGCAATCAGCACCAAGGTGGTGCATCCTGGAGCAACAGGTATGGGGAATTTTGCCCCCCGCCACATCATAGCCCACGAGGCTGTGGCCACATTTGAGAAACGCTGATCTAGATCATTCTGTAAAACTGACCTGTCTTTATCATTATTTACCACTCTTCCAGTTTTTGTATTGTCTGCACACTTGATCAATGATCTGAAAGAAAATATAAGAGCATTCCTGGTAAAAATGTTGAGGAGCATTTTGCCGTGTTGAACCCTGCTAGAAATGCCCCCATTGGATGACAATTCCCCATTTAAAATAAATGTATGTGATCCAGTTATTAGCCAGTAAACCATTTAATTTGTGCTTTGTTGACCTTGCACGGTGTTAATAGACAAAGCAGACGAAAACGAGGAGGAGAAGTTCCATCATTTTACAGATGGAAAAGGAGGCAAAGGGGCTAAGGCCATGTCTACACTAGCGAGCCTACAGTGGCATAGATGTACTGATGCAGCTGCACCACTGTAATGTAGCTTGTATAGCCTCTCACCTGTCTACATAAAGAAACAACCACGAGCAGCGGTAGCTATGTTGACGGGAGAAGATGCGCTGTCCGCATCGGCATGTCTGTTGGTGTAACTTTTATGTCACTCGGCTGTATTTTTTCATACCCATGAGCAACATAAGTTTTATACCAACAAAAGTGGCAGTGTGGACAAGCCATTAGTGCTCGTATGCAAGGTTATGCATGATGTCTTTTAGCAGAGCCAGAAACTGAATCCTGATCTTCTAAATCCCTGTCAGTTGCCTTAACCAGAAGACCATCCTCCTCATCCAAATTCATACATTGTTGGTGCTGGGGTCATGTATCACATACAAACAAAACTCAAAGTGCTTGAAAGTTAGGAGGTGCCAATTTTATGGTTTCTCATGCATCCTTAATTCTGTCCCTTGTCCATCCATTCAATGCACTGAATGAGGCAGGGGTCTTGAGGAATGAAGTGTAAGTGATGATGTACCTGCATAAAGAGGCCAAACTGCAGTTGACAGGCAACTGTAAATCTACTTTTCAAGTTCTTGACTTTACAACTTGTTTTAACTTAGTTTTTCTTAAAATGTAATTTCCTAGAATTTGGTTTTACCTTTTTTTCTTTAAAAGAAATCTGTATGTTTCTGTAACAACCCCCACATACATCGCCAGTAAGGTTTGAACCTTAAACCCCAGCACTGCAGTGCAGACTTTTCCACTTGTGCTGCAGGACTAAATATAGGGCAGAAGGAGAAAACTGTTAACTCAGAGAGTGAAAGAAACCAGCCTAGGCATTCCTGGGAATTGTGTGAGCTCTGGGCCAACCAGGGCTGGCTCTAACTTTTTTGCCTTCCCCCTGCGAGCACCGCCCTGCCGAAACCCTGCCCCCCCCCCCCGAGCGCCGAAGGCGCCAAGCCCACCGAGTTGCTGTGCCACCCTGAAGCCCGCCCCTCTTGAGCGGGCCCTGCACCAAAACAAAACAAACAAAAAAAACCCCTTCCTGCCTAGCCAAAGCGGATTCCTTCATGGCCTGCTTCAAACAATTTAGTCGGTTTGTTTTATTTATTATGTATGTTGTGCGTTAGCACCTAGTTTTGAACTGAGAACAGGGAGCTAGGCACATACCAGGAGGTGGCAAACTACGGGCCCGCAGGCCAACATTCTGGCCCACAGGACCCTCCCTGCCCCTGGCCCCTTGCCCGAGCTCCTTGGCTGGGGAGGCTAGCCCCTGCCTTCCCTACTTCTGCGCCTTTCCCCCACAGTCCTCAAGCTCACTACACCACTGGTGCAATGCCTGGGCAGGCGGGGGGCTCTTAACAGAACTGTGGCCTGACCTGGTGCTGCCATTGGGTGGTTGTGCTGGCTCCAGCCAGGCACGTGGATGCCTGTTCTTTGCTCTAGGGTGGCGCGGCTTGTAGCGCCGTCAGCCCACCGGGATGTGGGGGCTTTTTTTCAGTGCAGCACTCAAGTGGTAGGAGCAAGTGGCTAATAATAAGTTCAGTGACTGAAGGTGGGGGAGATAAGGGGGCCGGAGGGCAGGGAACAAGGGTTGGAGGGTGGAGGGCCGGTGACACAGGAGAGATGGGGTTGATGGGGCCACTGGGGGGGGGGTCTTGGATGCTAGTCAGGGGAGAAGTGGAGGGTGAATGGGGCAGGAGTCCCGAGGGCAGTCAGGAATGAGAGGAGGGTTGGAGGGGAGCAGTCGGGGTGGGAGGGATGCGGGTCAGGGCAACAGGCAGGGAGGTGGCAGGGGTTCCACGGGGGGCAGGTGCGACAAGCGGGGGGGGCAGTCGAATAGTGGGTGGGAGCCAGGCCGCGCCTGGCTGTTTGGGGAGTCATAGCCTCCCCAACTGACCCACCATACAATTTTGGAACCTGGTGTGGCCCTCAGGCCAAAAAGTTTGCCCGCCCCTGCACTATACAATCATAGAATAAGAGACACTCACTTCCCCAAAGAGCTTACAATCTAGGGCATGTCTTCACTGGCAGTGTTAAAGCACTGCAACAGCAGCACTTTAATGTGGTTTGTGTAGTCACGGCGTAGCTAAAAATCCATCTCCATGAGGGGTGTAGCTACCAGCCCTGGTGCACTGTCTACACTGGCACTTTACAGCGCTGAAACATGCAGCACTCAGGTTTGTGTTTTTTTCACACCCCCAAGCAAGAAAGTTGCAGCGCTGGAAATGCCAGTGTAGACAAGCCCTAAATGGAAGATATGTTCTGGTCCAAGCATTTTTTCATGATCACCAATAGCATGATTATAAATGCTGGGATCCCAGTGTATGGTGGTGTTGATAGTGCTAATGCTATCCTAGCTTAAATAAACTTCGATTGCAAATAGATGCCTGAAAGAATTTTCTGTATACTTGCTTGCTACAGAAAGAGCCGTCTTTTGAAGACCTGAATAGCTGTGAATATAATGCGTATTTGTATTATGTGCACACAGTGTATCAAGAAAATTAATTAAGGATATATAATTTAGTGCTATGTTTTAAATGGACTAATAGCAGAAAGAACTGTATTGTGATTTACCTATATCTATGTAAATCTCATTCGTAGGAACTACGTTCACGTGAAGAAGAGCTGACAAGGGCTGCTCTTCAGCAAAAATCTCAGGAAGAATTACTAAAGCGGCGTGAGCAGCAGTTAGCGGAACGCGAGATTGATGTACTGGAGCGTGAGCTGAATATTTTGATATTCCAGTTAAATCAAGAGAAGCCCAATGTGAAGAAGAGGAAGGGAAAGTTTAAAAGGAGCCGGTTAAAACTTAAAGATGGACATAGAATTAGTTTGCCTTCAGGTTTGAAATTTTTCTCCTCCTGTACAAAATCTTCCTTTCACAATTAAATATTCAGATTAAAGTTCCCTATCTGACACATTTAGATATTGTATGTTACTCTGAAGATGCCTAATTCCACCAGCATGGTCTCTGATCTTTTAGGTAAAAAGTATGCAATGGTTGATAAAAGAAAAAAAACAACTAAATGGCCTTTAAGGGATAAAATCAGAACCCTGAAGTGTACCAGAGTATGCAAAATGTTTCTCATTTCAGTTGAATAAAGTTGAGGGAGAGACTCTTACCCTCCAAGAACATCTTGTATCCTAGAGGAAGGTATACTGAATTGGAGCCAGGGCATCATGAGATCTGGCCTAACTAGTGTTTATATTTCTGTGCACTTGTGTCCCTTTGCTGCCGCCAGTGCCTACCTCCATCCTACATAGCAGTCAAGTTTTAGGACCACACACCCTGGATTTTACAAACGAGTTAAAAGAAGGTCCCCTGTACCAGGCTGGGAGTAGACACTATGTCTCATTCTCTCTTTCACATTGTGTCTCAGAATGAATGGGCCTGTTATACGTGCTTTAGCTATCCAGTTTCTAACAGTTAGACAACACTTTCCTCCCCGAGCCAGGAATAGAATCCAGGAGTTGTGATCTTCAGCATTCTGCTTTGTCTAGCATACAGTTGTTGTATAACCTATTAACAAAGCGTCAAGTCCCCCTCATGGCTGGTCCGTATAAATAAGAGGTCTGTGGTGGGAATGAGAAGTGCCACAATTCAAACCCCGCAAGTGACTCATGTAGGAGGATTTCATGTTTTGCGCTTGATAGATTCTCCCCTACCAATTAAAAACAAAACAAAACATGTTATTTAATTCAGTGAGGAAACATCCTTTAAAGCAGGTTTCATAGTTAAAAGATATGGTGCAGACATAGGCCAAGTTTGCAGTTGAGAGGTGTGGATAAAACTTATTTTTCTACCCTATTCAATTAATTATTTTAATGTTACCAAAACTTGTGGACATAGCAGTACTCATCTTTCCCAAATTGTGAGAAACAAATTTGAATCAGTCCTCCTTCCAGAAAGGTCAGTTGGCATAAACTTATTCCAGTACTTAAAAGTATTGGAACTATGCAGTTGATGTAACGTTTTGTAGAAGGCAAAAGAAAAAGTGACACCTGGGTTGAATGCAGGTAGATAGCTAATTTTCTTAACCTACTGCCTTGTTGACCACACTTATCTTAGAGTGTTTGACTTGTAAGCACGGTGAGCAGAAAAAACAGAGCAGAGTTGGTGTGGGGTATATGTGCACGTGCTGTATGTAGTACGTAAAAATGTGGTAATAGCTAAAGAGGATATCACTTCAGGATCTGTTTTCAGGTTTCCTGGGCATGTAGCTAAAGGTTACCATCATGGCATCTGAATCCCCGATGGATATATCATCTTGCTGGTTTATCAAGTTATTGTTCCTACAGGAGTTCATGGCAAAATATCTATTCACTAATGGCATTGTAGTAATGGTGTCACTAGATGGCACTGTAGACTTCACAAGACTGTGGGAAGCAGTGGGAAGACATTGTTCGTGATAGTAGAATCCTGCCATTGATTGCTGCATTTTTTTAATGGTATGAATTAAGTATTTGTAAGGGTGCCAGATGGAGAGTCCTAGAGACTGGAGTCCTAAGACTATTCCCATAATAGGTACAGAACATCCAGCACCAATACAGCCTTCACCACAATGCCCTGCCAATATGTCTCAACTGAGACCTATAAAGAGCACTCTGAAACCAAACAAAATAGCTGTTAAGCTTTTTGAATCTACCGAGCACCAGCAAGGCTGCAGATTGGCTTGTAATGTTGATTTTCTTAGTTCAGCTCCCATTGAGCCACCAAACTAATTTAGAGTGAAGCTGTAAAATTCTACCGGCATGACTCGAAGTTCAAACCAATAATTGTACCAGCAGGCTTAGAATTTTTCTCTGTTACAATAGAAATCTTATCTAATGAAATTCACTTACATAAATATAAATTTCATTATGGTTAATGCTGAAAAAATACAATACAATATAATCTTTCTTTCTTTAGAACAGTGAAATTTACCTAGTGTTGCTTTCTTCACAACAGATTTCCAGCACAAAATAACAGTGCAAGCTTCCCCTAATTTGGATAAACGAAGAAGCTTAAACAGTAACAGCTCCAGTCCGCCAAATAGCCCCACAATAATTCCTCGTCTTCGAGCTATACAGCGTAAGTTTTCATCACTATTTCAGTTTATTCTTTTAACCATTATGAACACACTCGTTTTATACGGCTACGCTGCAAAAGACTGAAAGGAATATGTTATATGTGGATGTAAAGAAAATGAACGTGTTTGGGCCCCTAGATGTTCTGTGAACAACAAGCTGCATGAATTGGTAAAGAGAAAATCTTGCTAGAATGACTGTTTTTAGTGAGTATTTCAAAATTTGTAGCTAAAGAGAATGCAGCAAATTGTATCTTATCTGGCTTTTAGTAAAATGTTGAATTGTTTGAGGACATTGTACTTGGAAAAAATATAATCAGGTTTGGATGAAGTACTGAAGGATCATAAACAAAGGGCTAATGATAAATGGCAAAGTATCATGTGAGAGGGGGCTGCTGCCAAATAGAATGTTAGAAAATCAGCTGTCCTTGGACCAGAACTGCCAACCAAGCACAGGAGCATAATGTCCAGAGACACAGGGAATAATGCAGCCATAATATGTTCAGAAGGGCAAAAACTCCAATTGACAGGAGGCGGGGAAGAAGGGGAACCAAGCACATAGGAAGCAGGGGAGGGAGGAAGAGAACAGATTGGGGAGGAGATAAGTGCCTTTATTTATTTATTTTTTTATTTATTGAAAATCTCACACTTATTTAATACTTAAATGCTGTTTTTTGTAAGCAACTCCTGGGATTGCTGTAGGGAAGTTGTCTGTAAAAATGGCAGGATGAGGAAGCAATTATGAATGGGAGGGGAACTAGTCCACAAGACACTCAAGATGTTATGCTCACTATTGATTTTTGAGAACACAATATCTAGGGATAAAAAAGATCTTTTAATATATGTCATTCTTGATTTTAATATTGTCTGGCCTTGTGTACAAAGCAGGCTGACCGACTGCCCATGGGCATAATGGAACACCACATGGGATGAACAGTAAAGCAAAATCTATTTGTTTATTCAGGGTCATTTCCCGAGAGACAAACATGTCATGTAGTGTCCATCCCAACAAATGAACCCAGGACCAGTTTTTAGTGCCGAAGTAGTTTAGAATCTAGGTCATCTTTTGCTTCTGAATGATAGTCTTCTCTTTTTCCCCCAAGAGATCCTCTGAGGAGAAAGATCCCAGTCTTTTCTCTGGTGCTTAATCAGAAGTATATGGCTCACTTTCCTGGCTATTCCCTTCTGGGGATCAGGTCTTCTCTGGTTGCCTTTGGATCTTGGGAACTAGCTGCCTGGGCTCCCTCTAATCTTGGGTAGAAAGACGCTTTCCCTCTGGGTGAGCATCACCGTCTTAAGCCTGCTCTCATCATTATCTCTTCATAGTCACTAGTTATAGCTGGAGGGCTGTCTTTACTAGAATGACCAGCTGAGCGTTTGTTGGGTGTAGCTGATCTACTTCCATAGACTTGGAGCACTCTGTTACCTCATACCTGGTTGGGACAGGAAGGAGTTAGGTATAACCTGTTTCTTTATCGTAGTCTCAAGATTGCTTGAAAAAAGCATCAAGAGAAAATTGTGGGGTTTGTCTTTTCAAGATTGGTATAAGAAGTGTGGTTGATGTTCTCTTTTTTACTACAGCCTGAAGAGAAATTATTTTTTATGAAATCTACCTTGTTTGCATGTGAAATTTGAAGTGCTGCCATATCTGTTTAGGTTTAAGCTATTTTCAACTTCATGACAATACTTTCAGCTTAATACCCACTCTGGCAAACTGTATCATGAATTTAAATTGACCTTCCCAAGTTATCAAGGACTTCTATCACTTGACAGCTAAAATGAAACAAAACACATTACGTGAGATGTTTTTGGAATTCATACTCTGTAATTGTGAGTGAAACCACAATTACCTGTCCCAATTACACTTACTGCACATCATCTTTTATACATTCTGCTAATCTTTTTAATATTTTTGGTAGGGCAAAACATTTCTAGTGGTATGTCTCATAAAACCAAAATCTTGAAATAAGATTGCTGTTTAATTTTTCATGTCTACAGCACTCAACATAGAAATGAAATAAAAATTTCAGGTATTAGCCCACTTCTAGAATCTTGAGAATTTTTTAAAAAGGCAGAAAATAATTTGCATTTGTACCCATTCTAACTCCCACAGTCATAGGCCCCTGTCCTTCAAGGAGATCCACCAGTGCAGACCCATATGCCTGTGAGGAGTTCAATTGATGGGTCTAACTGAGCAAATGTTTCTCGTTGTAGGACCATAAAAATTACTGTATTAAACAAAGAGTCTCTCCCTCAAATGGAATACTTTCTAATTTTGAGTTTGGATTCCCAAGCTTCTAGCCAAAGCGCTCAGATCTTTTGAATATATCAGGCTGAAGCAACTTAATTTCCGCATCCCTGTGTAATTGCCTTCTACCTACGTAAAATATCTTCCTCCAGTGCTATTTAATCTTGATTAAACTTCAGAGCTCTCTTGTTTAGAGAAGATTTATTCAAGTGTGTGTGCTTTGAGCAAAAGTATCTAACAATTGCTTATTTGATCACATCTCTTTTGTTCATAATATTTCAAGCTTCCAAATCTAAATTTCTTAAAAATGAAAAAGAAATCAGAGGTTTGAATTCAGCTATTTCTGAACACTAATTTTAAAAAAAGTAGGTTGTAAGTAGTCTCCAGAGAACCCTGAAAACTCAGTTGTAATATCTTAGCAAAGACAAGCATCTGTGCTGCAGAGCAAGTTAAATTGGAGTAAGAGATGGGGGAGGAGTGAGAAATAGGTGAATTACAAACCTTCTAAACTTTTACCTTGTTAAAGACGGTCTGTCATGGCAAAAATTTTTGTGCTATGTCAATACTATCATCTTGGTTGGAAGCATGTTGAGAATTTACTTTTCTAGCTGTCAACCTGAGGCTGATCTGACAGAAGAATTTATTTAACTGATTCATATTCACAGACTTTGGGGCCAATTACTGTGTACTCCTGTGACTGCTTGGTGCTTCCCAGGAGGCATTTTACACCTTTGGATCTGTGTTTCTGGTTCTAGAGCTAAAAGTATAAGGAAGAATTGGTCCCTCTTTTGCAAATAAAGTAAAATTACTAAGATCTCTACTGCATTCTCTTAATTTTTCCTCAGTGATTTCCAAAGCAGACACAAATACAACTAATGGCCGAAGAAACAGTGTATATGTGTACCAGCAAGATGTAGATATCACAAGTGAATATGAACTTTCCAGTGGGGTTATGAAAAAAGGCAAGATACAAATAAATTGTAAAGGGTGTTGGTTGTATTAACTCTGTAGCTGAACTTGTATTAAGTGACAGACTGAGCACTTAAACAGAAAATATCTATTATAAAATATTTGTTTTGGGTTAATGAAAAACAAAATCACAGTAATTGGTCATAACTGAGATATTCTAATTCATTTGATATGATTGCTTCAAAAAAAGTTCTACTGAACAAAATATTAACTGGTAAATGCTCAGTTTGCCTCATGTACATGAATTACCTAAAT
>NC_133771.1:138539157-138542698 GCF_003597395.2 Chelonoidis abingdonii
CTTTGAAAAATCCGGTTTCCTGATTGGTCCTCTGGTCAGGTGTTTGGTTCCCTTTGTTAATCCTTTACAGGTAAAAGAAACATTAACCCTTAGCTATCTGTTTATGACAGCAGTCAAGGGCATTGTGCCTGTACCTGTTGCAGCAGTGAATTCCAGGCTGTCTAGATGCTGAGTAAAGGAAGTATTTCCTTTTTACTACTTTGAAAGGCAATACGTTTTTAGAATGTTGTGTCATTTTGTTGTAAAGTTCTAAAATCAGCTGTCTGAATTTTCACTAATACTCCATTTTTTTTTTATAAATCACTCAAGATTCTTCTTATCTCCTTTTCAGGGTATATTTCTTTGTCTATCAAGTGTCCATCAATTGGAATGGGCGCTTCTTTGATTGTTAAACATACAATATCAATATAAAATGATACGTCTATGTTAAATGCAGCGGGGGTGAAAGTAACTAAAAGATTTACCAGTACGCAGTTGCTGGGGTCCTGCACAGAGGGGGCGGGGCCATTAAATCCCCTAGGCACTTTAAATCACTACCGGAGCCCCATGGTAGCGGTAGCTGCTGCAGCGGCTGGGAGCCCCAGGGCTCTGGTGGCAATTTAAAGGGCTTGGGGCTCCAGCAGGGTCCTTTTAAATTGCCGGCCTGAAGAAGCTGCCCCCTGTTGGTACAGTTGGCTGTTTACTAGTTCTTGCTGGTGCACTGTACCATACTGGCTTACTTTCATCTCTGAATGCAGCTTCCTCTTTTGTGCTTGCTCTTTGATCTTGCTCAGTTCTCTTTTACAAAAGTTTGTGTTTTTAAAGAATTTTATAAACCTCCATCAAACAAGTTTTAGACCTTGTACTATATACAAACTTCCTAGCCACTGTAGCTTTTACTGTTTTAGCACTTTGCGTGTTATGTGTTTAAACATACACAAGAAAAGAAATTCTGTAGAATAGATAGCTTCTAGTTATTCATTCTTTTTCTTTTTAAGCCTATATTAGTTCTCATTAAAAAAGTTATAGAAACATGGTGTTCTGTACAGTGTCTAAAGTATCATTCTGATTTCAGAATAAGACCTCTCTCAGATGGCAACAATCCTTGGTCAACCATTTTAATGAAAAGTCAGAAAGGTGTTCCATTAGCCTCCCTGTTTGTGGACCAAGGTAAGAGTTGTTTATCAATTTATGGAAATTGCATAAAATTATATGAATTAATACACCACTTCCTACACATAAATAGTCCATTGAACTATTCCTGTATATAAATTTAAGGCACATATTTAGATGCCAATTCTGCAAAGACTTAATTTTTTTTTTGTCAGTAATCATTGTCTGTCTTGACCACTTGCCTTGGAAGTGTAGTTCTTGGTTTGTGTTGAGAAAGCCATAAAGTTCCATAGTATCACCGTTTCTAGTATCACCAATTATTTTTCATTTACCGATCCTGATGTTTTAGTTGCATAGAACTATAGAACTGAGTTTTAGTAAAAGCTCCTTAGTTAGGGTTGTAACGCCAATTCCATCCTTGGACCAGTTTTGAAATGCTTCCGTCCAATATGAGCAATAAATCTTTCATTTTGAAATTTGTATACCTTGTCTTAGACCAGAAGAAATGTGTTTTTAGAAAGCTTGCAATCAGGCCAGGAATCTTAAAATTATGGGACATACAAATATAAACAATTTTTTCTACTTTTTTGGAGAAATCTTTGGCCATTCTTCACTCACATCTCAAAAAATGTATTGAAAAGACACATATTTTACTCATTGATCCTTAATAAAACTATTGCATAAGCCTAAATTTCTTTCCAGAGTCCCTCTTGCTACTCAGATTTCTCCACAATAATAATATAACCTCTGTTCAGTATTTTGCAGAGCTTTGAAGTATGCTTCAGCTACAGATCTCTCAAGTGCATAAAAACACAGAAAACTTTAGGTGCTGCAATCCTTATGTTTCCTGATTTATTGATTAGAAGCTTGTGTGGTCTACAGGCACTGCATAGAGAATGCCCAAGTTTTGCCGGCACAGCCTGATCTGTATCTGTTCCACACACACAGTTCATGATCTATTATGGCCATGAGCATATAGACTTTTTGGCAAACTTCCAGTTTTAATTTGAAGGTTTTTGTTTTTACTAACTGAGACATCTCAGGTTAAAATATCAGCAACACAGAAGGAATCTTGAAAATATTTTATGAAATTTTAGTAAATTTCATCATTAATAAAAGGGAAGTTAGATTTATACGTCTTGTTTCTATTTTTAGAATTTGCACTCCATTTGAACAATGAAAATAACAGCTTCATTTTCTGTTTCTCATGCACTGGCATAATGTTGGATTGTAGTTAGCTAACTATGCTAAGAAATATTTATATCATAACAATTTTCTTGGTATTTTAAAAAGCCAAGGAACCATTTTTATCATCATCTTTTCAAAGATTGTTTTTAAATAAGATAAAATTGAGGACTGATCTACTTCCAAGGCTCCCCTTAAAAACAAACAAAAAATTCCTTTCTTTTAATTTTATTCTGAAACTTTTAGGAAAATGTAGGCCATTCAGGCAAAACATCAAAGTTGCTGGGAGCAAAGTAGAGAAGGGAGGGGATGGAACTCAGCTGCAAAACATTATAATTAAGCTTGACTATCTAAGACAGGACATTCAGTAGTTGAGATTGAAACAGTAATTTGAACGGTCAGTGTTTACTGTCAACTGTCTTTCATCCTACCCTACTGTACAGAATAACAGTTCATGTACTTGAACTGTAACTCCTCCCATACAGTTACCACCACATAGAGAAAAGACCCAGTCTGTTATTTTATACACTTGCCTTCTAAAGAGTCCAGTACACATTCTGCAGTCATCACTGGCTCACAGTGGAATAACAAATGAAGGCAAAAGAACTAAAGCTTCCGTGTTCATTTTCATCATACAGACTGGAAATATCAAACTTATTCATAGTGGACCTAATAGTCCATTGAACTCAGTGGAAATACTCCCATTGACCTCATACAAGTTTTGATTCAGAGCCAACTGAACAGGTCATACACCACAGCCCTGAGACGCTGCACACAGATATAGAGTGAAAGTGAGTGAGTGTGTGTGTGTCTATATAAAAATCATGTATACTTACAATAATCTATTCACAGAAATATGCTGCAGTTTAAGTTCTTCCACACAAACGGAAAATGGAAGCAGCAAAATATATGTATTTATAGTCTTGGAAAAAAGTATTTATAGTCCACCCAGTATTAGCTGTGTGATGAATAGAGATACAGAGGCAGTTTGGTGTTTAGACTTTCACAAGTAAGGGTCAGTTTTTTAGATTTTTTTTTTCAAATTTTACAAACAATATGTAGCTAATTTTATAACTACACCACTATGTCGATATAATGCCAACCGATATAACACAAATTTGCATATAACGCGGTAAAGCAGAGCTCCGGGGGAGTGGGGCTGTGCACTCCAGTGGATCAAAGCAAGTTCAATATAACACGGTTTCACCTATAACGCGGTAAGATTTTTTGGCTTCCGAGGACAGCATTATATCGAGGTAGAGGT
>NC_133771.1:138542798-138577638 GCF_003597395.2 Chelonoidis abingdonii
AGCTTTTTGAATCTACCGAGCACCAGCAAGGCTGCAGATTGGCTTGTAATGTTGATTTTCTTAGTTCAGCTCCCATTGAGCCACCAAACTAATTTAGAGTGAAGCTGTAAAATTCTACCGGCATGACTCGAAGTTCAAACCAATAATTGTACCAGCAGGCTTAGAATTTTTCTCTGTTACAATAGAAATCTTATCTAATGAAATTCACTTACATAAATATAAATTTCATTATGGTTAATGCTGAAAAAATACAATACAATATAATCTTTCTTTCTTTAGAACAGTGAAATTTACCTAGTGTTGCTTTCTTCACAACAGATTTCCAGCACAAAATAACAGTGCAAGCTTCCCCTAATTTGGATAAACGAAGAAGCTTAAACAGTAACAGCTCCAGTCCGCCAAATAGCCCCACAATAATTCCTCGTCTTCGAGCTATACAGCGTAAGTTTTCATCACTATTTCAGTTTATTCTTTTAACCATTATGAACACACTCGTTTTATACGGCTACGCTGCAAAAGACTGAAAGGAATATGTTATATGTGGATGTAAAGAAAATGAACGTGTTTGGGCCCCTAGATGTTCTGTGAACAACAAGCTGCATGAATTGGTAAAGAGAAAATCTTGCTAGAATGACTGTTTTTAGTGAGTATTTCAAAATTTGTAGCTAAAGAGAATGCAGCAAATTGTATCTTATCTGGCTTTTAGTAAAATGTTGAATTGTTTGAGGACATTGTACTTGGAAAAAATATAATCAGGTTTGGATGAAGTACTGAAGGATCATAAACAAAGGGCTAATGATAAATGGCAAAGTATCATGTGAGAGGGGGCTGCTGCCAAATAGAATGTTAGAAAATCAGCTGTCCTTGGACCAGAACTGCCAACCAAGCACAGGAGCATAATGTCCAGAGACACAGGGAATAATGCAGCCATAATATGTTCAGAAGGGCAAAAACTCCAATTGACAGGAGGCGGGGAAGAAGGGGAACCAAGCACATAGGAAGCAGGGGAGGGAGGAAGAGAACAGATTGGGGAGGAGATAAGTGCCTTTATTTATTTATTTTTTTATTTATTGAAAATCTCACACTTATTTAATACTTAAATGCTGTTTTTTGTAAGCAACTCCTGGGATTGCTGTAGGGAAGTTGTCTGTAAAAATGGCAGGATGAGGAAGCAATTATGAATGGGAGGGGAACTAGTCCACAAGACACTCAAGATGTTATGCTCACTATTGATTTTTGAGAACACAATATCTAGGGATAAAAAAGATCTTTTAATATATGTCATTCTTGATTTTAATATTGTCTGGCCTTGTGTACAAAGCAGGCTGACCGACTGCCCATGGGCATAATGGAACACCACATGGGATGAACAGTAAAGCAAAATCTATTTGTTTATTCAGGGTCATTTCCCGAGAGACAAACATGTCATGTAGTGTCCATCCCAACAAATGAACCCAGGACCAGTTTTTAGTGCCGAAGTAGTTTAGAATCTAGGTCATCTTTTGCTTCTGAATGATAGTCTTCTCTTTTTCCCCCAAGAGATCCTCTGAGGAGAAAGATCCCAGTCTTTTCTCTGGTGCTTAATCAGAAGTATATGGCTCACTTTCCTGGCTATTCCCTTCTGGGGATCAGGTCTTCTCTGGTTGCCTTTGGATCTTGGGAACTAGCTGCCTGGGCTCCCTCTAATCTTGGGTAGAAAGACGCTTTCCCTCTGGGTGAGCATCACCGTCTTAAGCCTGCTCTCATCATTATCTCTTCATAGTCACTAGTTATAGCTGGAGGGCTGTCTTTACTAGAATGACCAGCTGAGCGTTTGTTGGGTGTAGCTGATCTACTTCCATAGACTTGGAGCACTCTGTTACCTCATACCTGGTTGGGACAGGAAGGAGTTAGGTATAACCTGTTTCTTTATCGTAGTCTCAAGATTGCTTGAAAAAAGCATCAAGAGAAAATTGTGGGGTTTGTCTTTTCAAGATTGGTATAAGAAGTGTGGTTGATGTTCTCTTTTTTACTACAGCCTGAAGAGAAATTATTTTTTATGAAATCTACCTTGTTTGCATGTGAAATTTGAAGTGCTGCCATATCTGTTTAGGTTTAAGCTATTTTCAACTTCATGACAATACTTTCAGCTTAATACCCACTCTGGCAAACTGTATCATGAATTTAAATTGACCTTCCCAAGTTATCAAGGACTTCTATCACTTGACAGCTAAAATGAAACAAAACACATTACATGAGATGTTTTTGGAATTCATACTCTGTAATTGTGAGTGAAACCACAATTACCTGTCCCAATTACACTTACTGCACATCATCTTTTATACATTCTGCTAATCTTTTTAATATTTTTGGTAGGGCAAAACATTTCTAGTGGTATGTCTCATAAAACCAAAATCTTGAAATAAGATTGCTGTTTAATTTTTCATGTCTACAGCACTCAACATAGAAATGAAATAAAAATTTCAGGTATTAGCCCACTTCTAGAATCTTGAGAATTTTTTAAAAAGGCAGAAAATAATTTGCATTTGTACCCATTCTAACTCCCACAGTCATAGGCCCCTGTCCTTCAAGGAGATCCACCAGTGCAGACCCATATGCCTGTGAGGAGTTCAATTGATGGGTCTAACTGAGCAAATGTTTCTCGTTGTAGGACCATAAAAATTACTGTATTAAACAAAGAGTCTCTCCCTCAAATGGAATACTTTCTAATTTTGAGTTTGGATTCCCAAGCTTCTAGCCAAAGCGCTCAGATCTTTTGAATATATCAGGCTGAAGCAACTTAATTTCCGCATCCCTGTGTAATTGCCTTCTACCTACGTAAAATATCTTCCTCCAGTGCTATTTAATCTTGATTAAACTTCAGAGCTCTCTTGTTTAGAGAAGATTTATTCAAGTGTGTGTGCTTTGAGCAAAAGTATCTAACAATTGCTTATTTGATCACATCTCTTTTGTTCATAATATTTCAAGCTTCCAAATCTAAATTTCTTAAAAATGAAAAAGAAATCAGAGGTTTGAATTCAGCTATTTCTGAACACTAATTTTAAAAAAAGTAGGTTGTAAGTAGTCTCCAGAGAACCCTGAAAACTCAGTTGTAATATCTTAGCAAAGACAAGCATCTGTGCTGCAGAGCAAGTTAAATTGGAGTAAGAGATGGGGGAGGAGTGAGAAATAGGTGAATTACAAACCTTCTAAACTTTTACCTTGTTAAAGACGGTCTGTCATGGCAAAAATTTTTGTGCTATGTCAATACTATCATCTTGGTTGGAAGCATGTTGAGAATTTACTTTTCTAGCTGTCAACCTGAGGCTGATCTGACAGAAGAATTTATTTAACTGATTCATATTCACAGACTTTGGGGCCAATTACTGTGTACTCCTGTGACTGCTTGGTGCTTCCCAGGAGGCATTTTACACCTTTGGATCTGTGTTTCTGGTTCTAGAGCTAAAAGTATAAGGAAGAATTGGTCCCTCTTTTGCAAATAAAGTAAAATTACTAAGATCTCTACTGCATTCTCTTAATTTTTCCTCAGTGATTTCCAAAGCAGACACAAATACAACTAATGGCCGAAGAAACAGTGTATATGTGTACCAGCAAGATGTAGATATCACAAGTGAATATGAACTTTCCAGTGGGGTTATGAAAAAAGGCAAGATACAAATAAATTGTAAAGGGTGTTGGTTGTATTAACTCTGTAGCTGAACTTGTATTAAGTGACAGACTGAGCACTTAAACAGAAAATATCTATTATAAAATATTTGTTTTGGGTTAATGAAAAACAAAATCACAGTAATTGGTCATAACTGAGATATTCTAATTCATTTGATATGATTGCTTCAAAAAAAGTTCTACTGAACAAAATATTAACTGGTAAATGCTCAGTTTGCCTCATGTACATGAATTACCTAAATATAAAGTACTGAGTTTTAAGAAGCATGAAAAATAAGATTTCTTGCTGCTTTGTCTTTAATTTTCACCTTTCTTGTCAGTTAGCAAATCGTTCCTTGCTTGCTTATCATTTTGATCAATGCAGTTTGTATTTTGGCATCAGTGGGGGAGGGGAAATCATCTCAATTTTTAAGTTGAACCTTTTTGATTTTGCTATTGTGATGCAGTTTTAGTGGAGAAGGCTGCTTTGCTAAAATCCAAATTCTTTCAGTGGCTGTAATAATCCTTCTAATGAGCACTAAACTACTGTACCTGTCTCTAGTAACCTCAGATGAAAGCAACAGAACCTGGGGAAGAAGCACAGCTTGCCACCAAGAAGAATTTGAAGACTTGAAGAAAAGCTTTAAAAAGAAAGGTTGCACATGGGGACCAAGCTCAGTTCAAACAAAGGAACGTGCAGATTGTAAGGAGAGGTATGACCGCTGTATTTTATATTCACTTAACATGAGGACAGATATTTTGATGATTAGATTGGAAGCCAAATTTAGGAGCACAGTTCTGCAACCCTTATTTAGCTAGGTTTTTTTTAGCTAGATTTCCTCTGACCCTCATTTTATTAATCTGGGAATTTTCTGGTAGTCATAAATGGGATTCATGCCGACAAAGACTCTCAGATGCTAGAACAGTCGCTTACCTTACAGTCCCTGATTCTTTGAGATGTTTTGTTGATTCTTTGATGTGACCCACCCTCCAACCCCACACCTTCAGAGTTAGGCTCTACTGGGATTCTGAAATAGTCAGGAAACGAAGAGGCAGTTATCATTAGCTTTCCCAAATCTGGACCTTAGCGTCCAGAAATCTGGGTGCCTGCATGAACCCCTCTAAGCTTAATTACCAGCTCAGATTTGATCTCGCTGCTACCAGCCAGGAATTTCCAGGGCCTGACTCCCTCTCTGGTCTCCCAAAACCTTCTCTGGGGAACCCCAAGACGACCAAGAAGCCCTGAGTCTCACACCAAAGGAAAGACAACCTCCTCCCTTGTCCTACCTTATCCCACCCAGACTTCCTCTTTGGGCTAACTGAGAGTTACTCGACGCATCCTTACATACAATACAAGAAGCATAGTCCTCATTGCCAAGAGACAAACAAATACAAGGGAAATCAGAAATGATTCTATCTGTCTTCCCCCTCCCCATTCCTAGCCTAGCAAAGAAAAAGCTCAACAGGATTTAAAAAGAAAGCTTTATATAAAAAAGAAAGAAAAGACATAAAAATATCTCTGTAATCAAGGTTGACAATTATACGAGTTCATTGCTTAAGAAAATATGAATAGAACAGCCTTAACAAAAGAGATACAAGTTAAACATCAGCAAATCTACACCAGGGATGTAAATACAAAAAACAAATAGACAGCTACTTGTTTTTTCTACTTTGGTACTTAGAACTTTGAAACTGAAGGATTAGAAGCTTGAAATTAGAAAAGAAAAAAAAATCCTCATCATAGAGTGAAGAGCCAGACAAGACAAAGCCCCAAATTTCCCTCCCGTGAAAAGCTTTGAAAAATCCGGTTTCCTGATGGTCCTCTGGTCAGTGTTTGGTCCTTGTTAACTTTACAGGTGAAAGAACATTAACCTTAGCTATCTGTTTATGACAGCACCAGGGCATTGTGCTGCTACCTGTTGCAGCAGTGAATTCCAGGCCTGTTGATGCTGAGGAAGAAGTACATTATCCTTTTACTACGTTGAGGAATTGAACGGTTCTTAAGAATGTTGTGTCATTTGTGTAAAGTCTATAAATCAGCTGTTAGAAGCTTTTCAATAATACTCACCATTTTTTTTAATAAAAGTCACTCAAGAAGTTTTCTTGATCTCTTTTCAGGTATATCTTTGTCTCTCAATGTCGCAGTCATTGGAATGGGCGCTTCTTTGAGTGTTTACATAACAATCATAATACAAAATGATACGTCTATGTTAAACTGCATGCGGGGGGAGAAAGTAGCTAAAAGATTACAGTAACGCAGTTGCTGGGGTCTGCAAGAGGGGGCGCGGGCACCCATTAAATCCCTAGGCAAATTAAATCACTACCGGGACCCCATGGAGCGGAGCTGCTGACAGCGGCTGGGAAGCCCAGGGCTCTGTGGCAATCTAAAGGGCTTGGGGCCACAGGGTCCTTTTAAATTGCCGTTCCTGAAGAAGCTGCCCCTGTTGGTACAGTTGGTGTTTACAGTTCTTAGCTGGTGCAACTGTCATACTGCTTACTTTCATCTCTGAAGCAGCCTTCCTCTGTTGTGCTGCTTCTTCGATCTTGCTCAGTCTCTCTTTTACAAAAGTTTGTGTTTTAACAGAATTTTATAAACCTCCATCACAACAATTTTAGACCTTGTACTATATACAAACTGTCCTAGCCACTGTAGCTTTACTCGTTGTTAAGCACTTGCGTTATTGTTAAACATCACAGCAAGAAAGAAATTCTGTAGAATAGATTAGCCTCTAGTTTTCATTCTTTTGTCTTTTTTATCCTATATTAAGTTGCCATTAAAAAGTTATAGAAACATGGGTGTTTCTGTACAGTGTCTAAAGTATCATTCTGATTTCAGAATAGACCTCTCTCCAGATGGCAACAATCCTTGGTCCAGCCATTTAAATGAAAAGTCAGAAGGTGTTCCATTACCTCACCTGATTGTGGACAAGTAAGAGTTGTTTATCCCCATTTTGGAAATTGCATAAAATTTATGAATTAATGACACTCTACACCATAATAGCATTGAACTATTCCCTGTATATAATTCTAAGGCACGTATTTCGATGCCAATTCTGAAATGACTACTAATTTTTTTTTGTCCAGTAATACATTGTCTGTCTGAGTTGCCTTGGAAGTGTAAGTTCATTGGTTGTAGTTTGAGAAAGCCATAAAGTTCACGTAGTATACAGTTTCCTAGTATCACCAAATTATTTTCATTTACCGGATCCTGATGATTTATGTTGGCATAGAACTTATAGAACTGAGTTTTAGTACAGCTCCTTAGGGTTAGGGTGTGTAACCCAATGCCATTCCTTGATCCAGTTTTGAAAGCTTCCGTCCAATAGAGCAAAAATCTTTCATTTTGAAATTTGTATACCTGTCTTAAGACAGAAGAAAATGTGTTTTAGAAACTTGACTGCAATCAGGCCAGGAAATTTAAAATTAGGGACACACAATATAAACATTTTTTTCTACTTTTTGGAGAATCTTTGCCATGTCTCACTCCAGAAGCATCGTCCAAAAATGTATTGAAAAAGACCATATTTTACTCATCTGACCTTAATTAAAACTATTGCATAAGCCTCAATTTCTTTCAAGTCCCTCTTGCTACTTCAGATTTCTCACAAATCAAAATATAGTTACTCTGTTCAGTATTGGTGCAGAGCTTGAAGTATGCTCACTAACAGATCCAGTGCATAAAACACAAGAAAATTAGGTGCTGCCAAAAGCCTTATGTTTACGCTACTTTTTGATGTAGAAGCTTGTGGTCTACTAGGCCTGCATAGAGAAGCCAAGTTGCCGGCACAGGCCACGATCTGTATCTGTTCAGCACACACAGTTCATGATCTATTATGCCATGAGCATATAGAACTTTTGGGCAACTTCCAGTTTTACCATTTGAAGTTTTTTGTTTTTACTAACTGCGAGACGATCTCTAGGTAACATCATCAGAACACAGAAGGAATCTTGAAAATATTTTAGAAATTTAGTAAATTCAAAATCATTAATAAAAGGGAAGGTAGCATTTATACGTCGTTCTATTTTTAGGAATTTGGCACTCCATTGTGAACAATGAAAATAACAGCTTCATTTCGTTTCTATGCCCTGCAGACATGTTGGAAATTGTAGTTAGAACTATGCTAAGAAATATTTATTCATAACAATTTCTTGGTACTTTTACAAAAGCCAAGGACATTTTTACTCATCATCTTTAAAGGATTGTTTTAACTAAGATAAGAATTGAGGAGATCCACTTCCACAGCTCCCCTTAAAACAAAACAAAAATTCCTTTCTTTTTAATTTTATTCTGAACCTTTAGGAAAATGTAGGCCATTAGCAAACATAAAGTTGCTGAGGGAGGCAAAGGTAGAAGAAGGGAGGGGAAGGACTCCTACAACAATTATAATTAAGACTTGACTATCTAAGACAGAGGAATCGTAGTTCGAGCTGAAACAGTAATTTGAACTCAGTGTTTACTGTCAACTGTCCTTTCATCCTACCTACTGTAAAACGATAACAGTTCATGTACTTGAACTGTACTCCTCCCAGACAGTTCACACAAGAGAAAAAGACCCAGTCTGTTAGTTTTCTAACACGTGCCTCTAAAGAGTCCAGTACAACATTCTGCAGTCATCACTGGCTCACAGTGGAATAACAAATGAAGGCAAAAGAACTAAAGCTTCCGTGTTCATTTTCATCATACAGACTGGAAATATCAAACTTATTCATAGTGGACCTAATAGTCCATTGAACTCAGTGGAAATACTCCCATTGACCTCATACAAGTTTTGATTCAGAGCCAACTGAACAGGTCATACACCACAGCCCTGAGACGCTGCACACAGATATAGAGTGAGAGTGAGTGAGTGTGTGTGTGTCTATATAAAAATCATGTATACTTACAATAATCTATTCACAGAAATATGCTGCAGTTTAAGTTCTTCCACACAAACGGAAAATGGAAGCAGCAAAATATATGTATTTATAGTCTTGGAAAAAAGTATTTATAGTCCACCCAGTATTAGCTGTGTGATGAATAGAGATACAGAGGCAGTTTGGTGTTTAGACTTTCACAAGTAAGGGTCAGTTTTTTAGATTTTTTTTTTCAAATTTTACAAACAATATGTAGCTAATTTTATAACTACACCACTATGTCGATATAATGCCAACCGATATAACACAAATTTGCATATAACGCGGTAAAGCAGAGCTCCGGGGGAGTGGGGCTGTGCACTCCAGTGGATCAAAGCAAGTTCAATATAACACGGTTTCACCTATAACGCGGTAAGATTTTTTGGCTTCCGAGGACAGCATTATATCGAGGTAGAGGTATATCATGGAAAAATGCTGCTATTTGAATTTACATTTTGAAAATAGAGTATTTGTTGAAAAATTGCTTTTATTATTTTGACTACTAGAGATTTCTTTGATATTTGTCACAAAGGATATGGAAAGATTTTTGATTTGAGGACATTTTGATTCTGACTTAACGGTTATCCTTGTGTGTTCCTCTGAGTCTCCAAAAAGTGTGTATATGGGGGACACAGAACATCTCAGTGTATGTATGTGTATATTTAATAATGAGAAATCCTAAGGTACATGTACAAGTTTGCCAGAAAAAGTATCTTATTTTGCAATATTTAAGTACCTTCCAATATTTTTACATTATAGATGTTTGTACAGAGCAGAGACTTTTCCTTGAAGGTTCGGATGCAAAAAGACCAAAGCAAATGAAGTTGCCAAATCAGGCTTATATTGATCTACCTCTTTGGAAGGATGATCAGGGAGAAAACACTATAGAACATGAAAGCTTTGAAGAAGGAACCTCTGCTAGTTCTGCAAATAGTACTCCGCAAATGACTCCTACAAACAGTCTCAATAGAACACTGCAGAAAAAGAAAACTGACTCCATATTGTATGGATGTGCTGTTCTCCTTGCATCTATAGCTTTGGGCTTGGATATCAGAGAGCTAAACAAATCACAGGTTCCAGACGAACTGTTGCCAAAGGAGGAGAAGAAGAAGCGGGAGGGAATATTTCAGCGTGCTTCAAAGTTTCGCAGGAGTGCAAGTCCTACAAGATTGCAGTCCAAAAAAGAGGAAACCTATATTCCATCTCTAAGTCCATCTGCAAATACTGTAAATCTTCTCTCTATGGCTTCTCTTTCTACCAAATGCTTGCTTCAGTCTGACAGTGAAGATGCGTTTGTAAGTATCGCTCCCAGTGATTGTGATACAGGCATTCCCACTGAGGCCTTTTCATCTGAAACTTCGGCAGCTAAGACGGGGAAACAAAGGGTAAAGCCGGTGCTTGACACTGATCCTGTGATGTTAAAGAATCAGTCTCCTATTTTTCCTCTGAAACAAGAATCTGAAAAAGTGCCAAATGACTCTTCATCAAAATTGAGACGATTGGGTCACAGACGAACCATGTCAGATGGAAATACTTTCCAGACTACATGTGGGTAACATAGAATATCAGAGAGATGCTTTATCTATAGTGCATAAACAAAATTGAAAATCTCATGGAATTATAACTTACTGAATATAGTTTCAGTAAGTAATTATCAAGAATAGTATCTTACTCCAGTGTGTGGGGAGGACAGGTGTTTCATTTGAAGTACAATATAAATTCCACTCATGACAGCAAAATAGCTTCACCTAAGGATGTAGTGGAAGTCTGTGGGGACATGCTGCCTGGTAGGATATACCAAAATCAGTGTTACCAGTGGAATTACCAAAATTGGTGCTGAGGATTCCATTCAGGTGGCTTCACCATATTGTAGTTCTTAAAGCAAAACAGGATTGCCAAGTATAATGGGAAATGTTGGTATTTCTATAAACATTGTAGCATCAGAGCTTCAAGAGGCTGAAATAAATGCTGAAATTGTTACTTAATGTAGCTTGGCAATTTGTTCAACTGAGACTAATTCATTAATGTCATTTTAGTGATGTCCATTTATTAACTCATAGCAAAACAGGTTTAATAAGTTTTACTTCCCTGACTGGCACAGGAGTCCTACCACACAATGAACGTTTAATGAGCTATTGTTAAGACATATCCAAACTGAAAACACTTGTCCTCTAATCTACTGGTATCCGGTAGAAATGTTGAGTTTTGTATTTGCTATTAATACTAGCATTGCCCTATGTAATTTGAAGAGCATCTTTTGCAACACAATATTGCTCTTCAATATTATTTTTTGGTTTAAATTCCTTAAATTAATTTTGTTTTTCTCCTTAATAATTGAGGGTTTCCAACCTGAGTATGTCTTAAAACGATTTGGCAAAACTTGACAAACTTCTCAGCTTTATTGCATCCTGCTATTGAGCTGATTGAATTCTGCTGACTCTCTGACTGATGAGAAGTAGGCTCTCTTAGCCTCCAACACAGCAATAATACGGTTCAGAGAAATTCTTTGTGTGTTGAATGACTGTGCCGAACCATTATCTGATGCTGCCATGCATTTATGGGGCATCACTAATTCCCACCAGCCTGTGTAACTTTTTTGATGAAGTAGTAGTTCAGGTAGTACCACTAAAGTTGCTGTCAGTGGTATGTGCTTTTCCAGATGTGAGAAGTAGAGGTGATCATCTAATATTGTCTTGTCTTCTCCATCTAGCTAATGGAATCACTTCACCTAACGGAGTCTCTATGTTGCCAGTTCTTCCAGTTTCTGGGATTCTGCAGTCTACATCTGTTCCGCAAAGAAGCATGCACCATGACCCGTCACCTGAAAAGCAAAGAGCTATCAATATTATATCCAGGCCTCGACCTTCTTCTCTAAGAAGCAGAATAGATCCATGGCAGGCTCTTCCACAAAGTATAAAGCCAGACTCTACAGAAGTGGACTATTTAGAGAGTTATGTAGGTCCCAATGTTAACTTTGTTCCAGATACTGAGGAGAGAACTAAATCCCACATGCCCTCATTACTTGATATTGATGTGGAAGGTCAAAACAGAGACTGCACAGTGCCTTTGTGTAGAATGAAGAACAAAACTTGTCGGCCATCTATATATGAACTGGAGAGAGAATTTTTGTCTTAAGTGCCTGGCATTTTTAAAGTATTGCCTTTTTTAAGGAGAAGAAGAAAAAAAATTAAATTCTTTTGTACATCTAATATATCATGCTACTGTTTTCTAAAATACTGAGGCCAATACTACCAAAATTTTTGTAATGGGCAGCTAATTTTGTACAATGTATAACAAGGGGCCTATCTTGAATTTTTACTGGAAACCCATCTAGTAACTTTAAAACACAATGCTGGAAAAACAGTATTCTTGACATACATCTCTAAGCACAGTTTGAAATGCTAAATTAACTTGTCTAATTACCTCCACAAAATCGCACCTTTTCTCTGCTAGAGGTCTTGCTTTTTGGTGTGGTTTTTTTGTTTTTGTTTTCTCTCACACATTGAAGGAATAATTGGCATGGAGAGGATTTGCATTCAAGTCATGGGGAGTTTTGTGCACATACATTTTTCAGGAACAGCCCCTTACGAACTGTGGAGTTAAGAATTTTTTTTTTAAGATGCCTGAATAGAAGTGCTCTACTCACTCTGCCCCAAATAGTTGGTTTTCCTTTGGCATTGACTACATTATGTGAGTAACTTACCACCACCAAATGAATTTGCATAGTTTTGCCCCTGGCTATTTTGAAATACAGTAGATTGTCAATCGTAGAATTAGCTTACCTAGAAAGTTGTGCTATAATTTAAATTAAAACTAAATTTAAATTTGAGTGACTGGAATTTGGTTCAAGATATTTAACATTCTTTGTTTTTTGTGTGTGTGAAGCAACATTCCATTAGGTAAAGATAAACTGGAACTTTAATGGTTGTGCTCTGACTTTTTTTGAACACCTCAGTATATTTGCACTGGGACGAGTATTCTTGATGATTTTTAATTAAAACTGAGTTCTCTGGGTTACTGTACCGTCTGTTTGGGAAAGAGGAGTATTTTTAAATGAGACCGTACAGTTAACCAAGTTTAAGTTTCTAGCACAATTGCAAACTGTTACAGAGTCTATTTCAAAGTCAACCCTGCCATTTCTTCCTTATATTGTCAATGGGAAGCCCAGCTTTTCGTGCCAAGGTGTGGTATGAAACGACAAAAATCTGATACACTTGTCTGTAAATGTCCAACAAATTCATAAATATAGAGTTGTGGGGGGAGGTGTACTTAAACTTGACCATGTAGCAACTTCATTCTCCCAAATCACTAAATTAGTGGTGACTAATTTAAACGCTGCTTTACCAGTAATTGTTGGAAGTGCTGAAGAAGAGCAGCATTTGAATTAAGGAGTATTTCTTGAATTTTGACAACTAGAAATTCTCTGTATCATTTTTAGACTTAGATACGCTTCAGAAATAAAATTACATACTTAAATGAAAAAAAAATCATTTCCCATCAGGACATTTCTAGTTTTAAGGCTTTTGTTTAAATGCTTTGTCTCCTTTACCCGTAAGTCTGGGAGTTCAGATTGTCCATTGTTAAGCAGAATTCATGAGCACCTAATATCAAAGCAAAGGAATTAAAAAGCCATTTTTATTCTCTAGTGCACTGCATTGGTTATACTGAAAGTGGGAGAGAAGAATTGGAGAATGTCAATCATGCAGTTTTAACCTTGCAGAGAAGTGGATAGATGGACATAACTTCCCTGAGAACAAGCTTACAATATAAAGAGTGAAAATGAGAGAACACTTTCTTAAAGTATTATTTCTACAAAAAATGTTGACACACTAACCAATGGTTGGCTGTAAACTGAGTGACTGTATAACAGGTTATTATTAAATTATTGCATTTTTGTTCTATCTTGTTTGTTTTCAGTAACCAGTATAATTTCTATTAAGTTTGTTGTAAGTACTGCATACTTCAAAACTTAGGTACCACAAATTTCTAATACCATACAATGTTCTTTAACTTGTATTCTTTAAACTTGTACTTTAATTTTATCAAGTACACTTCTTCAGTAGATGAAGTTTAGTTTTTAATTTAAAATGTAATGATTGGTTCTCATGTTGTACACAATTAATTACATGCAGTGCTCTGTGGAAAACATGGATCAAATCTTAAATATAGTTTGGTAGTGTATTTAATTTTGAAGATGAAAGTTACAGTTGTGAAACATTGTCTCCTTAAACTGTTTCAGGAGGGATCATGCCTTTATAATATTGAGAGACATTGAATTGATTATATTATACAACTATCCTCCTGGGGAAAGTACCTCTACTAGGCTTTCTAAAGGAAAATCTCAGGTGCTGTAGTCATATTGTCTTGTAAATTTTTGTTCATTTTACTTGGTTTTATTTCATTATGAATGTTGAATTATGCACCATAGATTTTTGTAGTCTACAGTCAGCATAAAAACGACCCACTGTGGGCTGTATTGTTTTCTTACCAGTGGTCCTTATCATGGTCTGTTTTTAAGCAGAATTCACCATTGATTTTAACGGGGGATTCCTCTTAAAAATGAATGGCATGCTATGGCCCAATTAGTGCATAGTAACAATGTTAAGAGCTATATACTCAGAGTCTACACCCCAAGAAAAAGAAAGTATGTAAGCCATCTCCAAAAAATTGGTTTTATTGATGCAGTCTTTTAGCTATAGTATATAGTGCTTTAGAATTATTTTTTCACTTCTTCTTTTCTGTAGTTTAAAATTATAGGCCAGTCTTCACTAAAATGCAAAGATTAAAAATAAAGATGATTAAATCCATAGTTTCACAATTTCTATTTCACATGTTAGCAGAGATACCTTTGTACAAGTAAGGGAATCTGGGGTATATTTATAATGATTTTACTTCTGTATTGGGTATAGCTGGTAAAAAATGTATTTATTGTCATGTGTGTGAATAGTCTGACCATATAAGTGATAAATTTATACTGATCATGTTAGCATAAAATTTGAAGGTGCTTACACTGCAGAGATTAAGGTAACTACTTGACATGCTGTTTTATAAAGCCTTATGACTGAAATGTTTTTATTTTAAAATAAACTTTTGTAGCTAGTGTATTGAATATTGGCCTTGGCCTTCTTGAAATTAGGGCAGGTTTTAAAGCATTTTTATATCTTAAACTCCCTTGTATAAATTTCAGGGAGTAACCAGAAACTATGAGCAGCCTGTTCTTAGTCCTTCAGAATGTGGAAACATGTAGTTATTGTCACTGAACTAAAAGTAAGTGATTAATGTTAATCTGAGAAGTCCTGTAGGTTTTTGCAATCTTGAAATGTAGATTAAAATATTAATAGTAGCAACCTGCACTTTCTTTCATCCATGTAAACATAACACTTCTCATCTGTAGAACCCAGTGCATTACAATGATGAGTAGGTGTCTTGTTTCGTAAAGACAGTTTGGGCACTGGAATATTCACATAGTGAATCTGTGGTAGAATTGACTTTCTTTGGAACAAGAATATAAGCCTTGGGTGAAATCCTCTCCACATTGAAGTCAGTAGAAAAATTCTCAGTGACTTTAAGTGGGCCAAGACTTTGCTCCTTATATTTTTGTATTCATCTTTTTTTGTGGGTTCCTTCTAATTTTTCTGAGATATGCTTCCACCTTGTTAACCCATCCTTGCAAAAGAAAAGTGTCTCCATGTACACAGTAGCAGCAGGAAAAGTGTAATATTACCTCTCCCATCACATTGAACTCTAATGATGGTGTGAACTTCAAAGCGGTGCGCCCAATCCTGAAAATCTTTCCTCAGGTGAGTAATAATTCAATGAAACCATTCAAGTAATATATTTATGTGGGTAACGAATGGCAGGATTCAGTCCCAAGTTGGGATCATTTATATGTTAACAGACATTGGCAGTCTCTTCCAGTCTTCCTTTAAAAAGATACATTTAAAAAAAACTACTATAATAAAATTATGTATTTAAGCATGTGCCAGGAACTGCAAAAGATTGAGATTCTCACAGTAACTGAGCCATTTTGCATATTGTAATTACTGGTAGGGGCTGTTAAGCGATTGAAAAAATTAATCACACAATTGAACAATAATAGAATACCACTTATTTAAATATTTTTGGATGTTTTCTACATTTTCAAATAAATTGATTTCAGTGACAACACAGAATACAAAATCTGCAGGGCTCACTGTATATTTTTGTTTACAAGTATTTACACTGTAAAAAAACAAAAGAAATAATATTTTTCAATTCACCTAATAAAGGAACTGCAGTATAATCACTTTATCATGAAAGTTGAACTTACAAATGTAGAATTGTCTGGTTTAAAAGGAAAAACTGCATTCAAAAATAAAACCATGTAAAATTTTAAAGCCTGTAAGTCCACTCAATCCTACTTCTTGTTCAGCCAATTGCTAAAACAAGTTTGTTTACATTTGCAGGAGATAATGCTGCCTGCTTCTTGTTTACAATGTTACGTGAGAGTGAGAACAGGCATTCTCATGGCACTGTTGTAGCTGGTGCCACAAGATATTTACGTGCCTATGCGCTAAATATTCATATGTCCTTTCATGCTTCAATCACCATTCCAGGGGACATGCGTCCATTCTGATGACTGGTTCTGCTCGATATCAGTCCAAAACAGTGTGGACTGATGCATTTTCATTATCTGAGTGTGACAGGGTGCTAAGCAGAAAGCTGCTTAGCCAACCCTTTGTCACTCCAGCTCCAATTAAGGGAGGTGAATTGGAGCAGGATAGACCACCTGGCCCTGGTTGGGGAAGTTTGAACAGCTGCTGCCTCATCAGGCTGGGGATGGATAAGAGTCCCTGGGGAAGGAAGCCAGGGGGAGCTGGGAAGAGGAAAGCTGCAGTGAGGGGAAGCAGAGAGAGAGACAGTTTGTCCCCCTCTCTCTTGCTGGTGGACTGCAAGAAGGGGACTACTTGTATGGTGGAAAGGTGGTGGGAGCACAGCCTGTAAATAAAAGTATCAAGTGGGCACTGCACCTAAAGCTGTCTGTGTGACTTTCTCAGCCCAGCGGGGGCAGGAGCCAGGAGGGCCCTGCAGGGACCCTGTTACACATGGGGGCTCATCTGGGGTTGTGCCAGAGCAAGAGTTTGGCAACCCGAGATGGAAGAGATCTTGCAGTGACTGATCAAGCAGCAGACAGAGCTGCAGAAGGCAGTGCAAACCTTTCAGCAATCCCAGCAGCTGGAGAAGCAGGCCCAGCTCAGCTTGTAAGCTGAGCAGCAGAGGAGCCTGCAAGATTTTATTTGGGAGCAGACCACTGTTCAATAGCAGCTCCTCCTGAAGGTGGTGAGTCCCCCAGTGGGGGATGGCATGCGAGCACCGGGCTTGGGATTATGTAAAATGGGCCTGGCAGATGACCCTGATGCCTTTCTAGGCACTTTTGAGCAGGTAGCTATGGGGGCAGGATGAGACAGGACAGCCTGGGCCCTGTCCTTCACAGTCATGCACTACTTCACCTTCATGGGCTTCAGAGACTCATTCCCTTATTTGCCATAGGGTGAAGGCTGCTGCTGACTTGCTAACTCCTGTTCTGCATACGCTGCCAGATTGTTCCCAAGTTACTTTTTATGTTTTATATCCTTAACTCAGCCAGAGAGGTTCATAAATAACCCAACTGCTACACTGTGTATGTCCCAATTGTTTTTTAATTAAGAATTAAGGCCTTAAATCTGTTCTCTATCAAACAAAGTCACTGCCCCACTTCAAGACTATATTCAACAATAATGAACAGTGCCCCTTCAGAAGAGGGTTTAAACACAATGCTGTGAAATTGTATTGATTCAATGATGTCACTTTAGTTATCTTTTTTGAGTGGTGGGGGGCATAAAATTTTCAAAGTGTGTACGTGATTTAGGAGTCTCCTATATCGCACTGAGATGTAATGGGACTTAGATGCTTTTGAAAATGTTGCCTTTGATCAGTTAGAGATCTTCTATCTTTTCCCTCATTGACAAGTTTAATTGCATACAGTGAAAACATGGCAGTGAATTAGGAACTTCTAAAGAAGCTTGATCATTTGAGTTTCTGCCTTGTTTAATGCAATGATTTCAGAAGTGAAGTATTAACTATGCACCATGCCAAATGGTGATCAGATGACCTGAGTTTTACTCCCTGTTCTGCCACTAAATTTTGGCAAGTTATTTAACTTTTCTGTGCCTTGGTTCCCTTATCTGTAAGACATGAATAATTGTTTCACCCATCACTGTTAAGAACTTTGAGATCTGGGGATGAAAGTTACTGGAGGTGGTAAGTAGTAGTTTATTAATAAACTTTGGTTTTGACAGTATTGGTTACGGTATTAATGCGCGTGCACACACACACAGTTCCAAGCAAATCAAATGTTGATCCAGGTAGGGAATTCTTGTATTAAACTCTGATTGGAAATGTTTAACCGTGTCTTACTATAGCATAATAGATTTAATTTGTATAATTCTTTTTAAATTCTAAAGATGGACCTAAACTGTAAAATTGAGCTCTGCATTCAAACTCCAGTGTAGAAGCTTTCAGATTTTGCAGGCGGGCAGGAGGGCGGATTCAAGCCATTTCTGCTTAAATACTTTCATAAACATTCATTAAATCTATTTTTAAAGATTTATCAGTCAACATTGACAGCTGTTGTTTTTAATCTTAATTCACACACCATATGCTGCTAAATTTACCCCTCTAAAATGTATCCCAGCCCAGGGGATACTAGTTGTTTTCCAGCATTTGAAGATAGGATGGTAAATTTCAGCAGCTCCTGTTTAATGCTTCTTATACACAGCAGCATTTTGATACTTTTTGCTGGTGATGGTGAGACCAGATGAAAAGAAAGAAGAGTAGGTGGACAGTTTACGGCAGAAGCCTGAGTGAGATCTTAACTCAAGCAGATGCTATATATAATAAGTCTCTTTCCTCTCCCCCATTACTTCTTCTCAATTGTCTATAGCATTTTTTATACATTGCATCCTGTCTCTAAGGTAATGTGAGACAGGATGTGTGCACTGAAGACAGTGCTAAGATACAAGAAAGCAGTGGGAGAAAATGTTCTTTATTTCAGGCATTTACCTGGCATCTATCACCATGGTAGCTGAGTGCCTTACAGGGGTGAAATTGAGCATTTTTCAAGATCTCGGTAAGAAAAATCAAACATCATGGTCTCCTGCCTTCAGCTTTGAGTCTACTTGAACTTGGGACAGAGAGTGGCTTTCTGTCCTGCTTGTACAGTCCTTAGCACAACAGGGTCCTGGTCTATGGTTAGGGTTCTTTTTAGGCACTACAATAATTAATAAGGAACCACCTAGCAAAGCAGGAGGGGGAGAGGAGGCTTCCATGGCCTATGTTGCAGAAGTATAACAAATGGGCCATCTCTCTAAACAAGTCCAAGGTGCAGTTGTTTTACCTGAAGTTGAATAGCTAGAGAATGCAAAGTGAGAATTCCAACAGATTAGATGCTCCCCCCCTCCATTTTAAGTGGAGCAGCTTTCATCATCACCTTGTGCAGTGAACCTTGTGCCAGTGTTAGGTTGTGCTGGTACATTAATGGGAGAATCTACAAAACATTTTGGTGCTGCAGGAAGTGGTGTAAGTGGCATACTCCTCTGGGTCCATAATGGTCCAATGCTCCAAGCTGATGTTTCAAATCAACTGCAGAAGTATGACTGCAATGGGAGTTAGGTGCCTAAATACCTTTAAGGACCTGGGCCTTGGTTCTTTTGAGTGAGACACAAAAAGTAACGTCTTGTCCTTTTGTGGTTTGCAATATTCTGTTCCATTTTTCCCCAAGAGTAGCACCCATATCCTGGCCAGATTCCAGCTTGTGTTCAAGAATTAAGTTCTGCCTCCCTAAATTCCCTAATAGATGTAAATGAAGCTGCAGCTGCTCTGATCCTAACTTGCTGTACAGTGTTGGTATAGACTGGTATTAAACTGCTCCATTGCACTCCACAGGTGCCTGCATTTCAGTAAAAGCAGCAAAGAATCCTGTGGCACCTTATAGACTAACAGACGTTTTGGAGCATGAGCTTTCGTGAGTGAATGCATCTGACAAAGTGGGTATTCACTCATGAAAGCTCACGCTCCAAAACATCTGTTAGTCTATAAGGTGCCACAAGATTCTTTGCTGCTTTTACAGATCCAGACTAACATGGCTACTGCTCTGATGCATTTCAGTGACGACCAAAGTAGTCCCTGTATGTCCTTAACCTATCTCACAGTGAGAACATGTGAGTTTTGCTTAATATTTATAAAGTGCTTTGAATTTTTTTATAGTAGTTACAGAAACATAAATCTTTCTTTTACCCAGTCAAGTTTCAGCTGCCCAAGACTTTGACTCCTGTTAATGGACAGGACATGCATTAAATACTTGGTTTTGTATTACCCAGTCTTATCAAAACAGCTCTGCACAAATCAAAACTCTAACCTGAATAAATCAGTGAGTAATAAAATGTGAATAGAGAAATATTACATGAAAAATAAGTCACTTCCTAAGCACACAAGAAGGAAGTGGTGGGAATGGATTAATATAGTTACTACTGTGTGTGCTACTACATTGAAATAGTGTTAAAAAGCTTTTGTAAATTTAAGTAGCAGAGGAGAGTAGATGAGGTTTGCCCAAAGGCTCTTTGTGCAGTAGATAATCTTCCCACAGAATGAAATATGAATTAAATTAATCTACTCTTTTTAGCCAGTGAAGTTTGGTGACTGTTCAAATTCTGACAATTGCAGTAGCTGGAAGGAAGAAATATGTTGTGATGGGCATAATCAAGTCCAGAATCAAGCCATGATTTATAAGAGGCGTTAATGTTAGTGTCAGTATTTACAACAATGTTCTGCTTTATTATATCATATACATTACATTCCCTTATTGTCTTTATCATGGCAGGACCACACAGAGGATTCAGGGGGCCTGGGGCAAAACAATTTTGGGCGCCTCTTCCATAAAAAGAAAAAAAGTTGCAATACTATAGAATACTATATTGTCGTGGAGGCCCCTGTGGGACCTGGGGCATATTGCACCACTTGGCCTCCCTTCCCCCTGGGCAGCCCTGTATCATGGGCAAAGGAAATACGCAATTTTAATTTGAAGGCCTGCACAAAATACAAACAAAGGTGGACGGAAAAGAGGCGACATACTAATAATGAGACAGGGTTTTTTAGTCCTCCTCCTAGCAAAAATTAAGCTACTTGAGCAAGGAACTAGGTTTAGGAGATCTCAAAGTGCTTCACAAAATAGGGAGACCCACTATGACAGGTGAGGAAATGGAAAGGCAGATAGGATGTGACTTGTCCAATGACACATGATGAGTCACTATTAGAATAGAGGTTAAGGCCCAGGTCTCCAGATCAATCCAGCATCTAATCCACTGGACCACACTAATCTTCTGAATAAAAAGATTATCTGAAAGAAGTATATTTTCAGGAGCAACCTAAAGGAGCACATAAAAACTGTTTTATAGTCCTGTTGTTTAAACAAATATTGTATGTCCCTGTATTTAAAAGTAATTAAAATAACACTGCCTTTGTTCAACCAGGTTAGTAGAAAGCCTGTTGGTATTTTTTTTTAAAGTGCTCATTTTTCTGGTACTATAGGTAGGCAATGGTGAAAAGTGTTTTGAAGTATTATTGGGGGTGAGATTTGTGAGTTCACTAGTAGGCTAAAATACTCTTTAAACTCAGTTTAAATGTTTTGACATATTTTGTCCCCACTAGCTGTTGGAAAAGCACAACACATTTAAAGGCTTATTGTTGCCTGGATACTGGTAGTAACAGGCCTACTGTGGGGTGGGGGGGAATTTACACATTTTATAGGTAACGATAGAGCTAAAACTAGCAACATCAGCTTAGAAAAATGGTCATTGGGTGCATCTATACTACAAAAATTGGCACCTGTTGTGGAATAGGGACATCTTCTGGATACTGTATGTATCTAGCAGGAAGTGTAGAGGCAGCAGGAAATAGATTAGTAGGAAATAGGGAGATAGACAGGGGTTCTATGAGTAAGACATCTTGACCCCATGATGTTGTTGGTAATTTGTTCACTAGAAGCATTTTCCTGAAACCTGAATCTCCCTGCTTTCTCGAGAATACCGCACACATATAGTGCTCTGCTGGTGTAGCTCTACCAGCAGTAGCAACAGTGGGGAGTGTGGTGTAGAGTTGGAGGAGAATTAGAGAACATGCCCAAGTCCTTTTTACACCAGAATTTCTGCTGATGTGAACCAGAGCAGTTGTAATGGTGAATTTTGTGTCCTAATTTTCCCAATGTAGACAAAGTCAATGTGTTCTGCTCAACAAAGGAGTTTGCACAAGGAGTGCAAGCCCAGTGTGAAGGTATCCTGCTCCACTTCTGGTTCTCCCAGACTCTCACAAAAGCCCCTGTTCAGGCTTTCTGTGGGCCTCCAAGAATAGAGACAGAGGGTTCTTCTGAGGTGAGGCCTGTGTGTTAGCTCAAACACACCCTAACTTGTCTATGGCACCACACAATAAATACCAGGCTGTTGCTGCCAGAAACCAGAGTAATCTGGAAGCTGTAGCTGCCTAACCAGAATAAAGACTCAATAATGCTGCATTAACATCATTAATGTGCATCAGTTTTCTAGCCAAAACCAAAGAGTGCCAGAAGTTAGTTTGAGTGATGAGTCCAATTTTGAATGCCTCAGCTACAAAACATAAATAGATGAGAAATATCCAAATAAGGGAAAAATAGGTGGCCAAAGGCAAGATGTGACAAAATCAAAGACAGTTAAGACAAAGGAAATAGTGTTTCTTTACCCAGCACCATCAGTTGTAGAATTCACTGCCACAGGGTGCAGTCAGATAGTACAACAAGATTATGAGGAGGACTGGATAATTTTATGGTCATCACCAACAGTGGCAATTATGCAAGCTAAGACAATGTTAAAAGCATTATGAAAGCTCTTGCTTCAAAGCATAATTTGGCTGTTGGGGGAAAGTGTGAAGTTTGATTCCCACTCCCATGTTATAGCAGCATAGGACTGGCCAAGAGTAATATCTTGCTGCCCTTGCTGTTTCATCCACTGTGGCCAGAGAAGTCTTTGAAATGCAGTTAAACCATTGCTATTGTATTGTATGGTTTGAGGGCAGGCTATTGAAAGACCAAACACAAAAACTCACCTGCTCTACCTTATGGTCTACTCCACAGAACCGTACCATGTGGGAGAGGATTGTGAAGGAGTTAGGGTGGGCATCGATGGCACGGATCCACTAGGTACAACCGCTGTGTAGGAGGGACATAGTGCACAGTTCACAAGTCATAAAAGTGGCCATTGACTGGATGTGTTGGTGCCTTGGCACTGTTAGTTGCTGGTAAGGATGGTTTCCTAGGAGTAAAGAGGAATGGGTGAAAGATGCACAAGATTATTATCGGTTTAGGAATGAATTATTTTAACAAACTGAATCTTTATAAATATGGTTTGATTTATTTTGTTTGTTGTATCCACTAGATGTCACCAGTGTAGTCAATATTTCAGACAATTCAGGTTTAATTAATTTTGGAATGATTCATAATAAATATGTAAAATTTCTATTATCTACTAGTAAGATGTCTAAATTACTGTGTCTCAGCAACTTATCTTCATTAAATTCTGAGATAATTAATTTGCTTCCTTGAAAGAAGCAAGTGAAAATATTGCTGAAAGAGAACTATAGAATAGTCTAACATGGGTTAAATTCATAGGCCTTGATTCCGCAGTTGGATCCAGGCAAACAGACTGCTGCACCTGCTTAGAGCACCACTAACTTCAGTGGGGTCGTGTACAGATGTAGGATCACCTCGTGTGGATCCAGTTGCAGGACTGTGTGCATGCTTACATATGTAACAATGCTGGTATAAAAAAAGTTTTAAAAAATGATATTGAAGGGGGAAAAAGACAATCAATCAATCAAAACTGCTGGAGATCACAACTCCTGATTCTCCCATCCCATCCCTCAGTGTGAAGCCTGGGGCTCCTGCTCCTACCTAAAGGGGTCTGTGGTGAGGGGTATAGACCCCAATCTGTGACAGCTAGGAAAGAGTTACTAGACCAATTACTCCTCCAGGGGTACTTAAGGGGCTGGTGTGCCACAGCTGGCATAAAAGTCTTATACATATACATATTTCTGTTCCAAAGAAAGATAGGAATAAATATGTTATGAAAAAAATTGTACTTGTGTGATTGCACACAGTTTCTGGGTGAAATTTACACTTATGCAGAAGGCTTATGCATCGCTTATGTCTTGCTTAAACTGTCAAACAGGGATAAAATGACATTTAAGAGGTGCATAGGCCTTGTTCTGGCCCTCTGCACAGGAGTGAATTTCATCCCATAGGCCAACTTCCATTAAATTTAATGGAAAGACCGTGACACTGGCAGACCAGGTGCCAGCTCATGTCCAAGTCTCAGGTCAATTCACTGGTGTGTTAGTATAGATCAAAGTAATTGTTAAATGTGTAAGTGTATTTGGTGTTTAAATTTCATTAAAATTAATGGGATGTTACATGCATTGTTTTGCTTATCTGAAGTCTTCTATAATTTACTTTGTAAATACCCCTGTAACTAAATAACCCATCAGACAAGGAAGAAACCTTGTGAAATACAGATGAAGAACTTTAACAAAATAGTGCTGATTTCAAAGCAAGTAGTCATTGTGTGTGATGACTGGAAGTCAAAGACTCAAAATGCATTGCTCACTCTGCATCATCAGAGGAAAAGCCCATGTAGGTAGTGACCCTGTCAGTTTGTTTTCTGTGAGAAGAAGCCATAAGAATGGATTCAAGGAAAGATCCTTCATCTCTGGGCTGTTTGGATTCTAACAGGGCCGAATAACTGAACAAAAAGACTGAGATCCCCACAGTTTATTCTGGGTAGCCCTCAGAGACTTCTGGGAAACTGGCAGTCAGCAGTGGCTCTAGGGATTTTGCCGCCCCAAGCACAGCAGGCAGGCTGCCTCTAGTGGTTTGCCTGGGGAGGATCCGCTGGTCTCGCGGCTTTGGCGGACCTCCAGGAGGTCCGCCAAAGCCATGGGACCAGCAGACCCTCTGCAGGCAAACCACCAGAGGCAGCCTGCCTGCCTGCCACCCTTGCAGCACTGGCAGGGCGCCCCCCGCAGCTTGCCGCCTCAAGCACATGCTTGGCTTGCTGGGGCCTGGAGTCGCCCCTGCTGGCAGTTTACTACATCTCTACTATCATTTGAAATTATAGACTGTGACTTACCTGTACATCTATTTTACCTGCTTTAAAACCTTTCAACTCTCATTTCCTTTTCTTAGCTAATAAATCTTTAGTTTTCTATAGAATTGGCTGCCGGCATTGTCTTCAGTGTAACGTCTGGAGAACTAATTGATCTGGGGTAAGTGGCAGGTCTCTTGGGACTGAGAACAACCTGATGTGGTGTGATTTTTGGTTTGAGCGACCTTTTATCACTAAGTCCAGTGTATCTGGGTGGCAAGATAGACTGGACCATCTAAGGGGACTGTCTGTGACTCCACGGTAGACTTTTACAGTGATCCAGGAGTTTACATTTGGTACAGGCTTGGTGAAATTTCATTACAGAACACATCACCAGTTTGGAGCGTCTGCCCTGTTTTCTGACAGTCAGCCCTGAGATAGGCACTCACAGCCGTGAGCCACAACAGACAGCATAACACAGACGCTCATTGTTTTCAACAGAAGTTGGATCAGGCTGTATATGCATATCTGGTGTGTATCTAGAGAACCCAGTCCTGACTCAGGAAAAACTACTTTTCTAAGGTTGGTGGGGAATTTTGAGTGAGGAGGGACTATAGAATCAGACTAAGGGTATGTCTACACTATGAAATTAGGTCAATTTTAATAGAAATCAATTTTTTTTAGAAATTGATTTGATACAGTCAATTGTGTGTGTCCCCATTAAGCACATTAAGTCAGCGGTGTACATCCACAGTACCGACGCTAGCGTCAACTTTCGGAGCGTTGCACTGTGGTAGCTATCCCATAGTTCCCGCAGTCTCCCTCGCCCATTGGAATTCTGGATTGAGCTCCCAATGCTTGATGGGGCAAAAACATTGTCACAGGTGGTTCTGGGTATATGTCATCAGGCCCCCCTCCCTCTGTGAAAGCAACAGCAAAAAATCGTTTCTCGCCTTTTTCCTGGGTTACCCATGCAGACGACATACTATGGCAAGCATGGAGCCCGCTCAGCTCACTGTTACCGTATGTCTCCTGGGTGCTGCTGGCAGATGCTGTACTGCAGTGCTACACAGTTGCATCCCCTTGCCTTGCCTTGCGGATGGCAGACAGTGCAATACGACTGCTAACCGTTGTCGTCATCCCATGGGTGCTCCTGGCCGATCTTGGTTAGGTTGATTAGGGGCACCTGGTCAGACAGGGGTGCTCCAGGTTGGTTGGGGGTGTCTGGGCAAAAATGGGAATGACTCTAGGTCATTCTCTTCTTTAAGTTTTGGCTAACGGAGATTCAGTCCTGCCTGGAATATCATGCCTGCTGTGGAGGCTTCTGCCTCAGGCTGTTCTCCCAGTCAGCAGCACCATGCGGTTGCACCTACCCCAGCCTACCTCTTGCTCCCATGGCTCATGAAGCCTGGACAGTAGTAAGGAGCAGTTGAACTATAGGCTGAGCAAGTGCATGATGGTGGTAGAATGTGCCTTTGGACGTTTAAAAGTGTGCTGGCACAGTTTACTGACTCAATTAGACCCCAGCGAAACCAATATTCCCATTGTTATTACTGCTTGCTGTCTGCTCCACAATATCTGTGTGAGTAAGGGGGAGACATTTATGGCAGGGTGGAAGGTTGAGGCAAATTGTCTTTCCACTGATTACACGCAGCCAGACACCAGGGTGGTTAGAATAGCGCAGCAGGGCACACTGTGCATCAGAGAAGCTTTGAAAACCAGTTTCATGACTGGCCAGGCTACGGTGTGAAAGTTCTTTTTGTTTCTCCTTGATGAAAACCCGTCTCCTTGGTTCACTTTACTTCCCTGTAAGCCAACCACCCTCCCTTCCCCTTCCCTCCTCCCCCTTTCATCTTCGCTTGCAGAGGCAATAAAGTCATTGTTGTTTCAAATTCATGCATTCTCTATTAGTTTGTCACACAAATGAGAGGATAACTGCCACAGTGTCTGGGAGGGGTCAGGGAGGAGGGAAGCACAGGGATGGGGTAGTTGTAGAGGCACCCCCTAGAATGGCATGCAGCTCATCATAGAAGAAGCATGTCTAGGGCTCTGACCCGGAGCGGCCGTTTGCCTCTCTGGTTCTTTGGTAGGCTTGCCTGAGCTCTTTAAGTTTCATGCGGCACTGCTACTGTCCCTGTTATAACCTCTGTCCTTCATGCCCTTGGAGATTTTTTTTCAAATATTCTGGCATTTCGTCTTTTGGAACGGAGTTCAGATAGCACAAATTCGTCTCCCCATGCAGCAATCAGATGCAGAACCTCCCATTTGGTCCATACTGGAGCTCATTCAAAAGTTTGTGGGGCTTTTCCTGTCTACCTGGCCCTGTGCATCTGCGTTGAGTGCTGTCCAGAGCAGAGCTACCAGAGGCCATTACCATCAAATTGCATCCACGCTACTCCAAATTTGACCTAGCAGGGTGGATTTCAGCGCTAATCCCCTCGTCAGGGAGGAGTACAGAAATCAATTTTAAGAGCCCTCTAAGTCAACAAAAATGACTTCATCATGTGGATGGATGCAGGGTTAAATCAATCTAACACTGCTAAATTCAACCTAATCTTGTAGTGTAGCCTAGGGCTTAGTGTGTCTGTGTTCATATCAAGGGGCAGATTCTAGAACCCCTTACTCATGCAAGTAGTTCTGACTTACTTCAATACTCACTTCACTTCAATGCTACTCACATGAGTTGGAGTTAGAGGAATATGTCCTAAATAGTTCAGACTTAGTTATTTTTGGTGTTACTTGGACTCTTCTTGACAGAGTTAGTTTTAACATGCACTTTAAATTAAGTGTGCATCTGATGCCAAATGTGGCAATGGGTCTACATGTGGTAAGATCTTTGGGGTGGAGCTTGTGCCTTAATATGACATGCCTTAGGGCATGTCTCCACTACAAAATTAAGTAGACTTAAGTTAGGTCGACCTACAGTCACCGGAGTAATTAAATCTGCTCTTCAAGTCCACATTATGCTGCTTCAGTTGGTAGTGCGTGTTCTTACCAGGAGCACTTTGCACCGACTTATGTGGGGCATTATGGGGCACTGCCAGCCGAATCCCACAGGACTCACAGCTCAGGCTGTGAATGGCAGCAACAGGCGATGTAAGCAATGCAGTGTCTACACTGATACAGTGTCAACCTAACTGCATCAACCTCAGCGGAGGAGGAATTATTAGATTGGTGTAGCAGGCGAGTTAAATTGGCAGGAGGAACATTGTAGTGTAGACGCTTACACAGCTAGGTCAATGTAAGCCACCTTACATCGACCTAACTCTATAGTGTAGACCAGGCCTTAGAGTCTAACAGAATGGGGTCTTGATCCTAACTGGGATCCTCTGGGAGCTATTGCAATACAAATATTGAATTATAATAAGTACGCTAATGAGTATTAAAATGCAAAAGTGTTGTTTCATTTGAAATTAGAGGTCAACCAGGCTTCTGCATTCAGCATGCAGATCATACAGTCACTTCAGCACTGCCATTCCTGTCTGAGGAAAGAGGAAAAAATGAATATTCACAACTTGTTTTTGCTCATCTGAGATTATCATGGGCTGTGTCATTCTCTTTTTCTCTGTCTTGTTCTTTGAACTATTAAGGGAAGCGTGGAAGAAAAGGAGACAATTAAAATGTGTTCTCTCTTACTTGATTCATTTTGGGACTTTCATCTCAGTTCTGTTTAGGATTTTGCCCCTGAGAGTGTGTGTGTGTGGTTGGGGACAAATCATCTGAAATGTGCTTACTGAATGAGATTCACTGGCTGTAGAGAAGTAACTAACCTTTCTCTTCTCCCTGCATTGGTGGTTACTAAAAATTGACTTTAAAAAATTCTCTCACACATCTGGCAGTAGCAACCACTCAACAATCATCATCACCACACATATGGCCTCATTAGGTTATCAATACAAAAAATCCTCTAAGGCATTTACAGTTGTGTTTTTGGCCATTTCTCCCTGAAGAGCTTTCCCTCTGCATAGTTCACTGGGAATTTGAAAGTACAAAAATCTAAAATAAAAACAAAACAAAACAAAAAAATCTCTGCTCAGTCTCTGATTTCCCCATTGTGTTGGTCTTTGTTTGGGCTTGCTGATAGTCAGCCACGAGTGAATGACCCTGCTCAAGAGGATGATGCACATTCTATTGTTAGCAATTCTACTGTATTTATCAAAACTCTAATTTGTTTCAATGTTAGTGCTGTATTAAGGAATGTTCACAAACCAACAGGCCCTTCCATCTTTCCTTTTATAAATAAAAGCTATGGAGGTCACTAAAAGGGAAAGCAATAGATGCCTGCAGTTAGAAAGAACGATTGCTATAGGACTTCTTTTCAACACCCATCAAATTATGCCACAAAGCACCTTACTGGGGAAAAACGTGGGAAGAGGCTTTTCACATAAGATTTTCCACACTTTCACTCTAGCATGGCTGGGAACACAAAGAGAGCAGCCTTTACATATTCCTAATAGGAGCTGTTGAAAAAGCTACCTAGTTTCCTGTATGTGCATAAAAGCTTTAGTTTAGGGCTTGGGGAATAAATACAATTTGTGAACCATATTGTGTAAAGAAAGAGCATTAGCTGGTCAGAGTATCAAAAAATCTGAGTTTTAAGCTCTGGGTCGGCCACAGGTTTCCTGGCAGCCTTTGGTAAGTCATTTAATCTTGTGACTCCATATTCCAGTTTTTACAGAGGGGGAAGATAATTACCTACTTACCTGATAAGGAGGTTGGAATGGCTCACTTATGTTTGTAAAGCACTTTGAGATTTTTGAACTGAAGGTACCATGTACATTTAAATTATGACTAGAGTTGAGATGGTGTAATCTGGAAGAAAGATAATACTGCATTTCCCCCTTCCTGGGACCCTAGAAAAGCTCTTTTTTGTTGCTCAAGAAGGGTCTTCATTCTTCTGGGTTTTGGGGGTGCAGATTGAAGCAGGGGCTTAAAGAAAGCTATGCTGCTGGGGAAATGTGGACCAGTGCAGCAGAGGCTGTGTGGCTAAGCATACAAAGAAGGCTTCTGTCTCTAAAGATTTGAGAGTGCCTTTGGTTTTGAGTCCTTTGATATGGTGGGAATGGGAAGCATTCTCCACTGCCCACTCCATTGTTCTCCCACGAGACTCTTCCACTGGGGTGAACTAACTCCTGAAAATTCCATAAAATGAACTTTGGAGTATTCGGTTTCCTTCTGCTCTGTTCCCATGGGTTTCTCAAGGGCAAAGGGCCATGTAGTCCACAGCTGTTGCTGAATGCACTTCTTTATCTACTTGCTTTAACACTGTGACACAGAATATCACCTCTACATTAGAACGGATAATGTATGACATCACAAATCAAATCGAAGGGATGCTTTTACACTTAGGCAAATGACTCTGTAGAACAATTTCTAATGGTAAACTTACACATTTTTTGCTGTGTTCTCAATCAAAAGAATGATCAAAGCCCAAGTTCAAATATTTTTGGGCAATTATATGGAAATCTGTTCCATTCAATCTACCACCCTGGAACCTTAGTCACAGACCAGCAGCCAATTTGCACTCTAAACTGATTAAGGATTTTGAAGTTGTTTCTTTAGGCAGTGATACTGTCAGTCATCATAGGAATACAACACATCTAAACCTATTAAAAGCTAAGCATACATTTAAGAAGAAGAACATAGAGCACTCAACATGACATCCGTTACTTTTCCTGTTGTTAAGCATGAGTAATAAGCTCATAGTTACACTTCTGTAAGCAATTACTGGGTGGTGCTATCAGTGCTTACCATGCTTCTGCAGACTGCCTTGCAAAACACGGTAGAACATGTGAACCAGGAAGTCCTGGAAAATTTGGCATGTTTATGTACTTTTATATGTGATATCCATGTGAGAAACTGGAGGGACATGCAATAAGTGTACCAATATTCTCCTAGACTCCTTGTTGTTTCTGGATTCATCAAGATCCAGAGCTGGGAGAAATCTCCTTTTCCATCTATAGCTGGCAGGAAACTGCACCTGCTCTTGTTGGATTTGCACTTCACCACAGCGTAGCAACTATTCATGACTTCCAGGTTTGATTATTGTAATTCTCTGTATCTAGGCATGAAAATGATGGCCTTAAAGTGTGTACTGGCTTGTAGTTAGGGAATTGGTCTAGGACTCCGAAGCCCTAAGTCTTCAATTCTTGGCTTTTCTTCAGACTTCCTGTGTGACCTGGGGCAAGTGACTTAATCTCCCCAATTCTCTAGCTGCAAAACAGGGAAATTTATTTATTTTATGATGGTAGCAACTCAGAGCACTGCTCATGGTCCAGGACCCCATGGTGCTAGGTGCTGGACAAATAGAACAAAAGATAGTCCCTAACCCTTCCTTTGTCAGCCTTTTTGTTCCCAAAAATCAGTCCTCTTCTGGGCTCAGTGGTACCCAGTGGTACCTTCCATGACTGAGGGTCTGGGCCTTTAGTTCTAGGTGGATTTAAGGCCCACCCCCTCAGGATGCAAATGGGCTCATGACACTATTACTCATTCCCTCCACCTTAGGAATTGGGCTAAACTTGGCACAGATGACGCTGAGCCCCAAAGGCCCCAAAAATATGAGATAGAAATTAGCTTGGATTTGTTTATAGAGTTGGCCCTTAAAGCAATTCTCCTCCTCCTTCCTGGCCTGCAAAGAAAAGAGTGAGAGGAAACAGCAGCACCCGAGTAACTCAGGCAAATGTAGCAGAACAAAAATGAAACACAACCATGCCAAAACAAAAAACCTGTTATCCCCTGTCACCTAGCAACGGAGGAGCAATTTATCTCAGTGCAATCCTATGGCAAGTGCACCTGAGATGTGCTTAATCTGTTTACTATGTTCTCAAACCCTTCCCACATTGCCACAGTCTGCAGATCAGGTAGCAGAATCTACTTCTTGCAGCTTTCACTCCTTGATCTGTGTGTTCTGAGATCACCCCAACCCTCCAGAATGAGAGCAGCACTGACTGTGCAAAAGCAAATGGCAGTTTGCTCTCTAGAAGCTTGTAATACGGATTGCTCCTGATCAGAGGAGAATCTATTTGCAATTGGAAAATCTACGATGGGGCCCATAGTTATCCAAGTGTGTGAGGGCATTAAGGCATAGAAGTGTGACTCAGCATTGTGCAGGATATAGTGCAAGGTTTGCAGCAGGAGGGCAATAGAGGGGATGCATATTCCTGTTCTGGAACTACTCCCCCTTGCCAGTGAGAACACAGGACTATTTTAAAAGCTGCAAGCAGGGACATATTTCCCTGATGGTGCATTACCAGTAGTGATGTTGAAATGCCAGTAGTGATTGTGGAGACTCAACCTACTCTTTACTCTCCTAGCTCATGGAACCATACACTGGCCACCTCAACAGCACCACGCAAAGATTCAACTACTGGCTCAGCAGATACCCATTCGACTGGCAGTGTTTAATGACTCAGTCTCAGTGAGACAAACATTCCTATTGTTACTGCATGTTGCATATTTCATAATATCTCTAAAGCAAAGGGGGAAATGCTACTGGCAGGGTAGAGGGGTGAGGTGGATCAGTTGTCTGAATTTGAACAGCCAGGCACAAAGATATTAGAGCCACCATGGAGCTATAAAGCTGAGGGATGCCTTAAAAGATCATTCTAACAGTCAGCCATAGTAGCATTGCATGATGCTTTTAGGAATTTGTCTACCTTCATATGAATAGACCTTAAATGTGTGTGGGTTGCTGATGCTCTGTAATGGTGTGGCTAGAGTAGCAGCCCCTTGTGGACCTTCCTGGCAGCCTGACACAGCTGCAAGTCTCCTCAGAAGCAAGGGATAGGTAGGAGGACATAGTCTCTATCCCCTGTATCCACTGGATGCTCCTACGGTCTTCCCTGCAAAAGGGTTGCTGGAGGGTATTATCCCAAAATGTTCCCAAGCAAAAAGTAAAGTAAATTCACTGTTAGCTCATCCCAAGTCTCCTAAACAGTTTCTTAGTTGAGCATCGCTCTCTCCTGGGGTCTATGTGCTTCTCCCTTGTGGCTGCCTGGGCTATCAGGACTGTTTCTCCACCAGCAAAGTCCCTTCATGCAGAGAAGCAGACCTCTGTCCTGCTTCCTCACCAGTTAGGCCAGATCTATACTGTAAATTAACATCAGTATAACTGTGCCACTCAGGGTTGTCAAAAATCCACACCCGAGTGGCACAGTTATACCGACCTAAGTCCCAGCATAGACAGTGCTGTGTTGGCAGGAGAGCTTCTCCCAGCAACATAGCTACCGCCTCTCAGGAGGTGGGTTAACTACACCGATGGGAAAAGCTCTCTCATTGGTGTAGGTATCATCTTCACTGCAGTGCTCCAGTAGCCCAGCTGCACCTGTGCAGCATTTGAAGTATAGACCTGCCCTCAGCCCTGCACTGAGCCATCTTGTCTCCTGTAATTTCCCTTCCAGGCTCGGCATTGGCTACAGGTATAGTGGAGTGGGACTAGCTGGACTAGAGGTTCTCTTTAACCCCTTCTCAGCTGGTGTGGGGCTTCTGCACTCCATTATATTCCCATTATGAATTTTGTAATGTGACACGTCTGCCTTGAGCAAACCAATATACTGAGTTTCAAAAAAGAAAACTTTATTGCAGGCAAATAAAGAGGAAACAAAGTTAAAGTGCAAATAAACAAGTTAAAAACTTTTTAGCAACACTGTAAGAAGGTGATCCATACTTATAAAAGCCCAGGAAAGCAATAAACACACATTTATATAGTACAATGTTTCATTCATGTCAAAAATAAGTACTACAGTGTGCTTGCTGGCTGATCCTGTTATTATGACAGGCCAGTGTAGGTTCTCCTTGTTTTCCCTGTCAGAGGGGTAGGAGGAAGGGTTCATGCCATGCTGCCACCTGTTATGCTGGGGAAAACAGTGAGCAGTGACCAAGGAGTATTCCAGGTAATGGCAAGGCTGCTGTGGGTGAGTTCTTCAGGAATTCAGCTCAGTAATGTTCTGCAAGATCTGCATTTGTTGCCTGAGCAAAGCCATGAGGTACTGGTGCACTTCTTGCTGCACCTCCTGTGCCTCTGGCAGCAATCATTCTCTCCGTTCTTGGTCATTCATCTCAGTCTCAGATCTTCAGCCTCTCCACTTCCTATGTTCGCAAGCAGCCTGTGTAGAGGAGTGAAAAGAACGAGGAGTCCTTGTGGCACCTTAGTCTCTAAGATGCCACAAGCGCTCCTCGTTCTTTTTGCTGATCCAGACTAACACGGCTACCACTCTGAAACCTGTAGAGGAGTGGAGACTCTGCGTATCCTCCTCAGTCTGCTTCTTTCCTGGCTTGATCCAGGACAGCTGTTCAGCAGGCAGAGAGGGGGTACGTCTCAAAGCATCCGTGCCAGAGGCTGCTGGTAAAAACAGACACGGTTTTACATTTACAGTTGCAACAGACAGGAAAGATATGTCTAAGAACTCCCTTACGTTATTCCCATAACCACCTCTAATAAAAAATGCTAATTGTTGCTTTAGCTTTGGATCACCTCATTACCGCACCATTCTGTAGCTCAAGCCATGGGGAGTACAGACTAGCATGGTGGGTGGGGAACTGCTAAATGGCAACTGTGAATGCTGGACACCCCTGGGTATGATTATAGGGAAAGTGCAGTGAATATCACCAGTACATTCCAGGCAGTAGTAACTTTGACTGATATCTCACTCCAGAGGGTGCCAAAAGTCCAGAGAAAGCAGCTGCTACTGGTGTCCTGAAGCCACTTGGGCCTGTATGCTGCCAGCCTGTTCACTGAACAGGGCCAGCAGATCTCATCCCAAAATGGCATGGGAGTGTTCCCTTTTGTGGGGTAAGAAACAAGGCTGCCATTCCTAGAAATGTTCAGGAGAGGATTACAGAGTATCTCCATGAAAGTCTTAGAGATGGTTTGAGAGAATTAAAGGGACAGCCCTGTTCAGATAAACAAAGTACGGTGCACAGGGAGAATTGTGCCTGGCCCCTGCACTGGGCAACAAACCAAAGGAAAGAAAATATTAAAGAAAGGTGATACAAAGAGTTTGATGTGTCAGTCGTTGGTCATCGGGGGAAACATACAGAGCATGGGGGGACACTGGCAATTGGTTATGGTTCAGCATATAATACATACAGCCTGTAATGTCCCCAATGCGGGGTGTACGGTG
>NC_133771.1:138581162-138607417 GCF_003597395.2 Chelonoidis abingdonii
GTGGCGGTCTGGGGGGTGGCTCCTGCTCCTCCGGCGTGTGTGGCTCGTAGTGCGGGTGGGGGAGTCACGTCGGTTCCCCTTGCGACTGGTGTTCGTGCGGTTGTCCAGGGGCCAGCAGTGGTGCCTCCGGGGGCAGATTACCTTCTCCCTCTATCCAAGCACAGGACAGTGATTTACTGTGGGCACTGTAATTCTGACTGGTATGCTAATCTTTTAACATTCATTTCCTTGTAAGTAGTAGTTGATTAAATGGCAACAATATGTATATTCCAAAGCATTAACTTTAATTGTATTCTAAGTACTGTTTTTAAAAGTAAAGCAAAGACTCAAAAGTCAATGTCTTTGTTCTGTAAACTTGTGTATGGGCTGGGTGCCATTTTTTTAAATAGGGAAGAAGGGTGGAGGGGAAAGAGGAAGGGTTTTGGTCACCGGAAAAGGAAATAAACATGCTTCATCACCAGATTCATCTGTGCTCACCTGACAGAACTGGCTCAACTCAAGTGAAGTTTCAAAGAGCTCCTGGGTCACTACATGGTTTGTGTCTCCCCCATTCCTCATCACTGTGCACTGCAGGGGGTTTTGTGCCCAGCTCTTGCAAAATGTCCACAGTTCCGTTTAGAGTGCTGGTAGGTTCTCTGCCAAGTGGGGCATGCAGTTCATTGTAGAAACAGCAGGTCTGTGTAGCAGCCCCAGATTCTGATATATCTGATGAAGTTCCATGGCTTTCACCCACCATTGATTCTCATTCCTGTGGTGGGCAACCAGGAAAAAGCATTTAAAAAACACACTGGTTTTTGTGAAGGGGTAGTGGCAGGTGGTTAGCTTCTGTTACCTGTGACCCCCAGGTTGTGGAATTCAAAATTGTGACCAGAACAGCCACTGTTGTAGGGACTGTACCATTGTGGGACAGCTGCTGTGGAGGACTGTTAGGGGCAAAACAGGTAATGCAGTGTCTACACTGGCACTACATTGATGGAAGTAGATCTTGCTTTGGCTCTCCATTGTTTGGGGTGCTGGTGGTGTGTCAATGAAATGGGCTGCCTGTGCCAGTGGGAGACAATTTTAGGTATGCAAAACTAAGCTGAAACAAGTGGATTTAGGTGGACGAAACTTTGTAGTGTAGACCAGGCAGATTGACCTCAGCAGCCCACCTTACCCCTGCATAAGGAAATTTTCTAAGAACAATAAATGGCAGAATCATCAGCATGCTGCTGAGGTTCAGACTGCAGATTTGTGGCCACTGAGATGCAGATGCCCAATACTCTGCCCTCCATCTATGTCTCTATTTGAGTTTTTTTTAATTGGCTTTATTAGTGTGTGGCTGTTCTGTGTTTGATATGACCATGTGACAGGACCGTAACCCTGACCCATTTCATGAGGCCAGGAAATAAAGGTCAATCCTTCCAGGAGAGTTGGCGTAACACATCTTTGTTTTGGTGGGAAAGCCAAGATAATAGATGTCAGCACAGGATCAGGGTCTTAGTTTGTGCATACTTCTGAAACGTGTTTGTGACCTTTCTAGTATAAGGTTATCACTCACTTCCTGTAGATTTCCATGAGGTGAAGATGGTGGTGGCTTTGAGAGAACATTCCAGGTATTGAGGGTAGCACAGCATAAATCACCAAGATATATGTGAGAAGAAAATAAAGGGATTGTTGAGGCTGGCACCACTGTACAGAGTGAAAGGAGTGGAAGTAACATAAAATGAAATCAGGTTGGATATATAAGCAGCAGCTGCATGAATGTTTAATGTTTTCAAAAATATGGGTAATAAAATACCTAATTTTGATAGGACACTGGAAGCATAATTTACTGTTGCATTAGAACAGTAGGGCTATCTCTGTGTTTATTCCAAATCTCTCAAATCTTTTTTCCCCTTTAATTGGTAGGGATCTCTTACTTGTGCATTCTGCTAAGATTTCCTGGAGTTCGTGGCGCCTGAAGCTCTCCTGCAGTTGTAAAGTATTTCTATAACTAGTGACGGGTTCTCAGCGCCATGCAAATGCAAAATCCTAATTGCCTCCAAAGAGAAGCACTTGTAAAATGTTACATCCTCCAAAAAATGTAAATCATTTCTGTACTGTGCCCTTCCAGAATATTGATCACACTTGCAAATTGAAGGGCTTGTAAAACTTTCCAGGAACTTTTTAAATTGCTCTGCATGGAATAAAGTGATTTCAGCTGCTTGGACTGCATTACAGACCGAGTGGATCTTTATACGTGGTGGCATGGGGGCAATTAGAAGTGGAGTCCCACTGGCTCCATCTGTTCCCTCCCACCCCCAGTATAGGTTGGCCAAATATTCAAAGTGCAATTGGACATCAGCAGGAGTGTCACAGTGAAGTGTTTTTTCTGAGGGAAGCATGAAGGAAAAACAGTCCCCTTACCCACAATTCTGCCCCTTTCATACTGGAAAAAAACAGGGACTCTTTGCAGGAAAGGGAGTGCTATGAGACAGCAATAGTGACCCTTTACTATACTGTCCCAGTCCTAGTGTGGTGTATGTCTAACCCTCCAGTCTAGCTCCTACACTTGTCCCCTCCCCACCCATTCATCCACACATGGACTTTCACCCATTCCCTCCACTTAACCCTATTCACCAAACCCTGCCAATCTAAGCCATCCCCCTCCTGGCTCAGAACTCCTCTAGAATCTCTAGGCTTCTGACAACCCAACTTAGTTCTGCTCAGAAACCCCTCCCAACTGAATCTGTCTAGATTCAGGACACCCTTGAACCCCATGTTCAGACTCAGAGGTACCCAGATTAAAACCCCACTCCCTTTTTACCCAGAGCTCAAATATCCACCATCCCTACCCTAACTTAGAAGCCTTTCCACGCCTACCTTTTCTATTCTGGGGCTTGAAATGTCAACGTTGTCTCAGGAATCCCCCCATTTCCAATCAGCTTATAAAACCCGTCCTTAGCCCTTAACCCGTCCTCTGCCTCAGTTTCCTCAACTGTAAAAACAGGATGTTTGTAAAGCTGGGTGAGATTCTCTGATGGAATGTGCTCAATAAATGCAAAGCTTTGGAGTACCTAATTGAATTTTAAGTGAAGCAAGCAAGGAATGACAAGGATAAAATTGGATGGTTTGTTCCATTTAAGGAAGACTGGTTTAAACACATCCATGGACCCTGTTGAGGGCTCCTGCAGCCACAGGTTTGCAACCTGTCAGAACAGCACTGAAGCAAACTCATGCATTTAAGAGCTCCACCAGCTTATTGTTCTCCCCCCTTCCTATTCTGGCTCTTTCCCTCTAAGTGTCTAAAGTATTTATTAACTCCTGTTCTAGCTTTTAGCATTACACATGGTACTAGGTATTAACATTTCAGGTAGCAGATGGAGGGGTAAAAAAATCTGGCAGGGAAAGTGGACCTTCCTCTCAATCTCTCCACAGATCCCTTTGGACATTGTTGATTTAATCCAATAACTATGATCTGATCTGGTGCGTTCTGCAGCTGCAATAGCCACTACCCGTTTGAATTATGTAGCAGATATAGTAGCTAAACGTACTGCAGAGAGGTGCAGCATACACTGCCCCTTGGAGAGCTTGCCAGGCCTATACAACGTTTCATTCTTGATGGAGAGGACCCTTCCGTTCACTCATTTTAAATGGTGTTTGCTGTTAGCAGGCCTGCCAAGCTGTGACAGTTTGGAGGGGAGAGGGAAGAAGGGAGGCTTTGAAAAACAAAGAGTGAGACGTTAACTACTTCACAGCCATACACAGCAAAATGCTTCCTAGGTATGTAAGTGCTTTTGTGGGTGTCATAAATAGATAGCTAAGGGTTAATGTTTCTTTTACCTGTAAAGGGTTAACAAAGAGAACCAAACACCTGACCAGAGGACCAATCAGGAAACCGAATTTTTCAAAGCTCAGGGAAGGGAATGTTTGGGTCTTTGTCTTTGTCTGGCTCTCAGCTATGAAGATTTTTTCTTTCTTCTTCTTCAGCTATCTAATCTTCGTTTCATGTAAGTACAAAGGTTTGAAAAAGAATAGGCTGTTTATTGTTTTTTGTATTGATGTGTAGTTGCTGGAATGTTTATTGTATCTCTTTTTGCTGTTATAGGCTGTTTATATATTTGTTTTTAAAAGAGAGTATGCCATGTTGTATTGTCAACTTAATGCAGAAGTCATTGTTCATGTGTTTTTTCTCTTTCTTTTTTATATAGCTTTCTTTTAGATTGTTTGAGTTTTTCTTTGGGTAACTTCAGAACGAAGGGAGGGGTATTCTCTTTGTGTTTTTGTAGTCTCCAGAGGGTAAGCTTTGCGCACCAGGGATTGCTGAGGGGAGAGGTGAGATCATTTTCTGTTCTTGTATTTGGTTGTCTCTTTGTGGAAATAGAGGAGACATTGCTCTTGGTTATATGTATGTTAAAGGATTGATCAGTAACTCTCAGGTTGCCTGAGATAAAGAGGAGACAAGGGGAGGAGGTTGTTTTCCCTTTGGTGTGAGACTCAGGGCTTCTGAGTCTTGGGGTTCCCCAGAGAAGGTTTTGGGAGACCAGAGAGGGAGTCAGGCCCTGGAAATTCCTGGCTGGTGGCAGCGAGATCAAATCTGAGCTGGTAATTAAGCTTAGAGGGGTTCATGCAGGCACCCAGATTTCTGGACGCTAAGGTCCAGATTTGGGAAAGCTTACGACAGTGGGCCCTATATAAATCATCATCATAAGAGTTAAATATCTGTCTTTAAAATTAATCTTAAATGAGAGCTTCTGTTTCCCAGCAGGTTTGTGTTGCAGGGAGGAAAAGAGGCATAAAATTAAATAGATATACTGCTTCAGGGGGGTAGGGCAGAGGGAGGTTTGAGAGGGTGATGGTGAAATCAATGTAAAAATCTATTCACCATGCAAAGCTAGGAAAGAATTATCTGCCTGATATTCACTTTAGCTGCTTTATCAAATGAAGTAGTTTTCAATATTTTGTTATCACTAGTTCCAATAAATGGCTTAATTAATAAAGAGCATATACAGTATTTTATGTGGGAAAGCTAAAATAACTAACAATTAAGCCTGAATAAACAGTATGTGCTATGACTTCCAGTGGAAACAAAACACCTCTCCTGGTGCCTTACTGTATGTGTCTGCAGTAGTTGCTAGGGAGCTTTGGGATCTACACTTCTGCTTTTTAACTTGCTTTTATCTTCAACTGTCTGTGGAGTATTTTCCTTTCCTCCTGTAGCTCACTTCCTCCCCATCCCCAAATTAACTGGAGCAACAGCTGAGGTACATTTATCAACCCTCAGGCTATTATTTCTTCAATTTAGGTAGGTTAAATATAGACAGGTTTTGACCCCGCTGACCCTTAATGAAATGGTCTTTGCACATGGCAATACAAAGGGTAAAATCCATTTGAAAGAAGAAAAGGGTTTTGCGGTTTTTATATCCATGTAGTGCAGCAGCTACTATAAAAGATTTTCAGAAGGCAATTGAATGATGTTACGAAGTGCTGAAACCCATCCTGCTAACTGCAGCATAGGAAGCACCATAAGAACATAAGAATGGCCATAATGGGCCAGACCAAAGGTCTATCTAGCCTAGCATCCTGTCTTCCAACAGTGGCCAATGCCAGGTGCCCCAGAGGGAATGAACAGAACAGGTAATCATCAAGTGATCCATCCCTTGTCACCCATCCCCACTTCTGGCAAACAGAGGCTAGGGACACCATCGCTGCCCATCTTGGCTAATAGCCGTTGATGGACCTATCCTCCATGAATTGATCTAGTTCTTTTTTAAACCCTGTTACGGTCTTGGCCTTCACAACATCCTCTGACAAGGAGTTCCACATGTTGACTGTGCTTTCTGTGAAAAAATACTTCCTTTTGTTTGCTTTAAACCCGCTGCCTGTTAATTTCATTTGGTGGTCCCTAGTTCTTGTGTTATGAGAAGGAGTAAATAAAACTTCCTTATTTATTTTCTCCACACCAATCATGATTTTATAGACTCTATCATATCCCCCCTTAGTCGTCTCTTTTCCAAGCTGAAAAGTCCCAGTCTTATTAATCTCTCCTCATATGGCAGCCATTCCATACCCCTAATCATTTTTGTTGCCCTTTTCTGAAGCTTTTCCAAGTTCAATATATCTTTTTTGAGATGGGGCGACCACATCTGCACACATTCAAGATGTGGGTGTACCATGGATTTATATAGAGGCAATGTTATATTTTCTGTCTTATTGTCTTAATGATTCACAACATTTAGTTTGCTTTTTTGACTGCTGCTGCACGTTGGGTGGATGTTTTCAGAGAATTATCTATAATGACTCCAAGGTCTATTTCTTGAGTGGTAATAGCTAATTTAGACCCCATCATTTTATATATATAGTTGGGATTATGTTTTCCAATGTGCATTACTTTGCATTTATCAACATTGAATTTCATCTGCCATTTTGTGCAGTCCCCAGTCGTTGAGGATCCTTTTGTATGCTCTTTGCAGCGTGCCTGGATTTAACTATCTTGGGATATTTTTTATCATCTCTAAATTTGCCACCCACTGTTTACCCTTTCCCAGATCATTTATGAATATGTTGAATAGGACTGGTCCCAGAACAACCCGGGGGCACCCACTATTTAACCACTTTCCATTCTGAAAAATGACCATTATTCCGACCCTTTATCCTAGTATTTTAAAAAGTTACCAATCCATGAGAGACGCAACTTTCTCTTATATCAGGACTTGCTTACTTTGCATAAGAGCCTTTGGTGAGGGACCTTTTCAAAGGTTTTCTGAAAATCTAAATACATTATATCCACTGGATCCCCCTTGTCCACATGCTTATTGATCCCCTCAAAGAATGCTAGTAGATTGGTGAGGCATGATTTCCCCTTACAAAAACCATGTTGACTCTTCCCCAACAAATTATGTTAATCTATGTGTCTGAGAATTTTGTTCTTTACTATAGTTTCAACCAGTTTTCCTGGTACCGAAGTCAGACTTACCGGCCTGTAATTGTTGGGGTCCCCTCTGGAGCCCTTTTTAAAAAATGGCGTCACATTAGCTATCCTCCAGTCATTTGATTACAGAAATTGATTTAAATGATAGGTTGCAGATGACAGTTAGTAGTCATGCAATTTCACTTTTGTGTTCCTTCAGAACTTTTGGGTTTATATCATCTGGTCCTGCTGACTTATTACTGTCAAGGCTGATTCCCCACTCCGGCACTTCAAGTGCAGAAGGTGGAGACCTGCAAGGATTTTAAAAATTAATACTGGCCACTCCAAGCTTGTATTAAACTTCCAAGGTTACAGCTTTTCTCTGACTTTGGCTTGGTAAATGCTGCCACCGCTCAAATGCAAAACCCCTCTTGGAACCCAGGAAGACACATTTGGGAATTCCTTCCTGAAGGTTACCCTCAAGTCCTTTCACCCTCACCCACTCCAGGGAAGAGCTGAGAAAGAAAACAATGGAAATTAGCTGTTGCCACCTGTTAATTAAACAACATGCACAAACCTCTTAGGACACCAAAAATCCAATCCTGTTCTTAAAAAAAAGGCAAATGTTATTAAAAACAAAAAAGAAAGAAAATACATCTGGAACTTACGCTTTTGCTAGATTTTAAAAGAGAAATTCCAAAAATTAAGCACCCAAAATTGCTTTCTTGGAGGTTCATCTTAAAGGTTACAAGCTAATGGAAACATCTGGGGTTTGCACAGAGGAGTCCACTAGCCATAAGAAATAAACAGAAATAAACTAATAGCATCTTTCTAAACATTCTTGATCTACTTACACATTTGGGAGTTCCAAATAAGTAGTTCTAGGTATGATCTGATGATTTATGATCATACATGGCTTAAAGCTTCTCATAGCATAACTGCTCCCTGTTCCCCTCTTTCCAGGAGAAATAACAAAGGGGATTTTCCCCCTCATTTTAAAAAGTTCTTGCCTTCCTATTGGCTCTTTTGGTTAGGTGCCCACTCCTTTCCTTCACCTGGGGGACGTTTTTAACCCTTTACAGGTAAAGCAAGCAGAGAACAGCCACCAAGAGGGACTTTATAGGTAACTGGCTGGTTGGGTGTCCATAAAAGAGAGCTCCCCCACCCCTTCATTTATCACAATTACTATTTAGTTTATCAGTTTTTCCAAAACCTCCTCTAATGACACCTCAATCTGGGACAGTTCCGCAGATTCATCACCTAAAAAGAATGGCTCAGGTTTGGGAATCTCCCTCACATCCTCAGCTGTGAAGACTGATGCAAATAATTCATTTAGTTTCTCCGCAATGGCCTCATCATCCTTGAATTCTCCTTTATCACCTTGATTGTCCAGTGGCCCCACTGGTTGTTTAGCAGGCTTCCTGTTTCTGATGTACTTAAAAATTTTTACTGTTACTTTTTGAGTCTTTGGCTAACTGTTCTTCAAATTCTTTTTTGGCCTTCCTAATTATATTTTTATACTTCATTTGCCAGAGTTTATGCTCCTTTCTATTTTCCTCATTAGGCTTTAACTTCCACTTTTAAAAATATGCCTTTTTTGCCTCTCACTGATCCTTTAACTTTGTTGTTTAGCCACAGTGGCACTTTTTTGGTTCTCCTACTGTCTTTTTAAATTTGGATATGCATTTTAAGTTGAGCCTCTGTTATGGTGTCTTTAGAAGTTTCCATGCAGTGTGCAGAGATTTCACTTTTGGCATTCAGAGTAACAGCCGTGTTAGTCTGTATCCACAAAAAAACCAGCAGTACTTGTGGCACCTTAGACACTAACAAATTTATTTGAGCATAAGCTTTCATGTAGCCCATGAAAGCTTGTGCTCAAATAAATTTGTTAGTCTGCAAGGTGCCACAAGTACTCCTGTTCACTTCTGGCTTTGTACCTTTTAACTTCTGTTTAACTAACCTCCTCATTTTTGTGTAGTTCCCCTTATTGAAATTAAATGCTAGTGTTGGGCTGCTGTGGGGTTTTTCCCGTCACAGGGAGGTTACATGTAATTATATTATGGTCCCTATGACCAAGTGGTCCAGCTATATTCACATCTTGGACCAAATCCTGTGCTCCAGTTAGGACTAAATCAAGAATGGCCTCTCCTCTTGTGGGTTTCAGGACTAGCTGCTCCAAGAAGCAGTAATTCAAGGTGTCAAGAAACTTTATCTCTGCATCCCGTCCTGAGGTGACATGTACCCAGTCAATGTGGGGATAGTTGAAATTCCCCATCATTATTGAGTTTTTTATTTTACTAGCCTCTCTAATCTCCCTGAGCATTTCACAGTCACCATCACCATCCTGATCAGGTGGTCTGTAACATAGCTCTACTGCTATATTCTTATTATTCAAGCATGGAATTACTATCCATAGAGATTCTGTGGTACAGTTAGTTTATTTAAGATTTTTACTTCATTTGATTCTACACTTTCTTTCACATATAGTGCCACTCCCCCACCAGCACAACCTGTTCTGTCCTTCCGATATGTTTTGTACCTTGGTATTTCTGTGTCCCATTGATTATCCTCATTCCGCCGAGTGTCTGTGATGCCCATTATATCAATATCCTCATTTAATACAAGGCACTCTAGTTCACCCATCTTATTATTTAGACTTCTAGCACTGGTATATAAGAATTTAAAAACTTGTCACTTTTTATTTGTCTGCCATTACATGATGTAATTGAATGGGACTTTTTTTCATTTGACTGTTTCTTATCAGATCCTACCTGTATTTTGTCATCTTTCATCCTCTCCTCCTTATTAGGACATAGGGAATCTCTATTTATAGATCCTTCCCTAAGGGATGTTTCTGTCTGAACCACTTGCTCCTCCATACCTGTCGGCTTTTCCCTAGCCCTTAGTTTAAAAACTGCTCTACAACCTTTTTGATTTTAAGCTCCAGCAATCTGGTTCCATTTTGGTTTAGGTAGCGCCCATCCATCCTGTATAGGCTCCCCATTTCTCAAAAGTTTCCCCAGTTCCTAATAAAGCTAAACCCCTCCTTCCTATACCATCATCTCATCCATGGATTGAGGCTCTGCAGTTCTGCCTGTCTAACTGGCCCTTGTGCGTGGATCTGGAAGCATTTCAGAGAATGCTACCATGGAGGTCCTGGACTTCAATCTCTTACCTAGCAGCCTAAATTTGGCCTGCAGGATCTCTCTTCTATCCTTCCCTATGTCATTGTACCTACATGTACCACGACCACTGGCTCCTCTCCAGCACCACACATAAGCCTATCTAGATGTCTCAAGAGATCTGCAACCTTAGCACCAGGCAGGCAAGTCACCATGCAGTTCTCCCAGTCATCGCATACCCACCTATCTATGTTTCTAATGATCAAATCGCCCATTACTAATACCTGCCTCTTCCTAATAACTGGAGTTCCCTCCCCTGGAGAGGTATCCTCAGTGCGAGAGGATACAACAACATCATTTGGAAGAAGGGTCCCAACTATGGGATTGTTTCCCTCTGCTCCAGTTGTATGTTTTCCTTCTCTGAGGCTTTCATCCTCCTTAACAGCACAGAGGCTGTCAGACCAGAGGTGGGACCGTTCTACTGTGTCCTCGAAAGTTTCATCTGTGTACCTCTCTGTCTCCCTCAGCTCTTTCAGTTCAGCCATCCTGGTCTCCAATGCCTGTACATGATCTCTGAGAGACAGGAGCTCCTTGCACCGACTGCACACGTACGCCTGCTGCATTGGGAACAATAAACGGGATAGCCCCCGCTTTGTTGCTGGACTTCTGCCTGCATTCTCTTTTTGCTCCTGCAGCTGGTTCCTTTGTTGTTTTGTTTTGATCAGGGGATGTTTTTTAGCTTAAGTTTAAGGAATGTTAAAAGTATGTAGCTGCCCCCACAACACTCCCCCTGTAAACTTCCTCGCAAAACTCCCATTAGCCGCTCCTGTTCACTAGCTCCTCTGGTCACTCAGGAGAGGGCTCTTTAAAGCCCTGGTCTTCCTGAGTAGACCTGCCCCCTGGTTAAGGGTGGATGGGTGCTAAAGGGCTGAGGGATCAAAGCCTCATTCAGAAGCTCTCAGCCTTGCCTAGCAGGCCACTAGGCTCAGCACTCCCCCAGTCACCTGAAGGAAAAACTCGACACCAAGTTTCAGGGTAACTGAGGAGGTGAAAAAGCTGCTTTTCTGAGTTCACCTTCCTCCTTTATTCTCTAAGAATACACATGCGCAATTGCACAGCACAAATCAAGATTTCTTACAAAAATCTTCCATCACGAGCTCCACAGCATAGCAAACTGCAAAAACAGCCCCAGCTGCAGACACGGCAGTCCTGTGAGAAACTGCAAGGGGGGGAAGTTACAAAACACCGCCAGATGCAAACGGGGCCGTCGTGTGAAAGTATAGGGGAGGATGGAGGAAAGCCAAGTTCCTGTGATAAGAAGCCGGGTGTGCCTAGCTTGCAGACAAGAACAAAATGCCTCAATAATAAGGTATCCAGACCTGTGGGCCCGGGGTCATTCCTACAGTCACCCAACATTCTAGTTTCTTGATCTGTTCAATGTTCCCATTCAGATTAGTAGAAACAAACTGCAGAGGCACAAACATGAACAGTGTATTTGGGACATTCCCTGCCAGAGTAGTTACTGCATGAGTTTAAAAGGGCTCTCTTTCTCTTTGCCGTTTCCAAAAATAATCTTATTTGACATTCTGTCTTTGATAGGGAAGCTCTGAGAAAAACATAATTAGTCACACAAGCATAGACAATCTCTTCCTGGAATTAGGAAGTTCTCTCACATGCTTTTTGAGCAGTTTTAAGGAACACTTGTCTGTGGTTTGCAATGCTTGATATTGTCAAAAGATTCATGAAAATCATTTGACAATTACACAGAGATAGGCAGGAGATCCCTTATAAATAGGGTTTGGCATCTATTTTGAATACTATGAGTGGGATGAGGCTGAGTGTAAAGTATCCACAACCCCCTGGGTAAGCAGAAATATTAACATATCAGGGACTGAAAAACAATAAGTTCAAGTTTTACCCAAAATCACCTATAGCAACTAACAAAGTACATTCTATAGGGTACAAAGGAGTGGGGAGAGATTGATGGACTCACCAGGTGAAAGCCTGGCCCCACTAAAGTCAATGGGAGTTATGCCATTGATTTCAGTAGGACAGGATTTCGCCTTCTAACTTTAAGCAAGACCCCTATTCCAAACCCAGGCACTCCCACTTGTTTGTAAATAGCCCACAGCTATAACTGCCAGTGGTCCCCATGTTTCCCATCCACCACTGAGCAGCATGGACGGTAGCAAAATACTATTGAAGAACTCCGAAACCTGCGATGGGGAGAGAGCAATGGTTCTGCTGCAGGCTCACTCTTGCCCCAGGCATCACGCTGGCTTCTCTGGGCTCTGAGTGAGGAGGAAAGGAACCACTCAGTAGCATGATTTGCTGGGGCCTGGATGGTCAGACCTGAATCAGCTGCTCTGAGTTGCAGAAGCTTCCCACTGAGGAGTTGTTGCTTTCTCACTGGCAAGTGCTGCATAGCTCCTGAAAGCCTTACAGCACTCGATGTGCGCTTTCACTAACCCTGTCACGGTGCAGCTCAGGCCGTGCACCGGTGATGAGCACTGTTTTGGTGGTGATGGTTTGTTTTGTTAGTATACATTAAAAAGGCAAGCCACGAGGGGGGGTTATTTTACAGTATGGAAAGCGTCCTTTTTTCATCCTCAAAGGTGAAAGTTCTGAATCATTGACAATGGGATAAGAGTGGAAGTACTTGTCTAGCTTTTATTCTACTGGTTGCTACTTTCCTTCTGTAACATAACTCTAGCAAAGAAACGTGGTTCAGCAAACAGGCTAGAATAATAGAGTCCTGGGGTTTGTCTGTTCCTGACTCTGGAAATGCAAACCTTAGTATGCAAATCATTTGATGTCAGCTTTAGTATCATTTACAGAGGGGGGAACATACCCATTTTTTGTAAAGCACTTTGAGATCTATGGATGGAAAGGACTATCTAAAGGTCAGAACTATGATACAATTTTGGCATAATCTTTTTCGTATGTCTTTTATGTACGCTGTTTCACAAACTCCTTATTGAGCAATATTATAATGAGAAGGAGAGAGAAAAGAGATATAGGCAAGGGAAATGAGAGGGCTTAAGAGGAGCCTTGGAAAGCAATGGCGAGCGGATGTGGTAGAGAGACACAGGAAAGCCACTTCAGATCGCCAGATCTGCAGAAGAAGTGAACCACTCGAGTGGCACACATTGGAGTGAGGGCTCACCTTCACTGGGGTTATGGAGGTACATGTGTGGATCCACTAATGCAGTTGCATCACTGCAGAACTCTAGAGATGTGCTGTGCCAGTGTAAAAAGTGACTTGTGTCAGTGTGGCATGTCCCATTTTAAAAGTGTTTCTGTTGTGTGTGCTTTCTGCATTTTTTGTTTGTCTTTTCATATTTCTAGTTCCTCACTACATGACCCTACATGGTTTTCCGCACAATTCACCCTTAATTTCCCCCCTCAGACTTAAAGAAGGAAAACAAGCCAGTGGGGTCTAGTTCTCCCTTGAATGTGCACACATCATTCCCATTAATGCTAATGGGATAAAATGTACCTAATAAGCATTATGTGCTTTTCAAGCTATTCTTACTTTATTACTGAAATCCAGCTGTCAAAACCTCTACTCCTAGGATTCCCTAGAAAAATGAGCGATCCTTTTTCAAACCATTCATGTGATTTTGCAGAATGTAATTTCTTTAAACTATATTCAGTATGCACTTTACAAAACAAATCTCTCCCTCTGAGGGTCCAATCCTGCAATGCTTATGTAACGCCCACATCTCCTGGGTGTGGTGTTCTGCCCCATCTAGTGGCACCAAAACCACTTAGAGAGAGATTAACGAGTCTGCTTTACAGCCTTAACTAAGAGCCATTTGGCTTTTAGCTCATGCACTACAGCAGGGATCGGCAACCTTTGGCACGCAGCTCATTCATGCCAGAGTAAAATTTCTTGTAATATCAGTAGGAGACAAATAACAGAATAAACACCTCAACATAATTAACAGCATATCTGTAAACCAAGATAAACAGTGATTTATGCAGGGTGCAACAGGAGTGTATCTGGGGAGATTGGCCCCTGCTCTTTGAAAAGATTGCAGGAAAGAGGGACCTTCATTAATTCTGTCATGTGGATTGTGTGTGAAGGAAACAAGCTTGCTGAGCAGTCTTCCCAAAGAGAGTGTCCTTCTCATCTCTCCTCGCTGAAAGTTAGAGGGACAGGTACTGTACCTAGGTACTGTTCCGGGAAGGTCATGCTTCATTTGGGGCTCATTTCATGCTTTTAATACTATTTGGCAAAGTTGTAGTTACTGGCCTCTGCCCTATGGATGTCACTGTTGTGCTCACTTAGTCTCCTTTTCCCACAAGCCTGATGGTTTTAGACATGCATATGCGATTACAGAAGCTTTTAAGGAGTTAGATTCCCCTCTTCAGTGGCCTCACAGGCCATCTTTGCTGGACAATGAAAGAATCTATATGACAAGACCACATTGTGCCAGTTACTTTAAAGGGAGAGTTCCCTCTCAGGACTGACTAAAAATTGATTAAGTGAAACTAAGAAGAGTTTCTACAAGTACGTTAGCAACAGGAAAAAGGTCAGGGAAAATGTTGGACCCTTAATGAATGGGGGAGGCAACCTAGCGACAGATGACATGGAAAAAGCAGAAGTACTCAATGCTTTTTCTGCCTCAATTTTCACAGACAAGGTCAGCTCCCAGACTGCTGCACTGGACAACACAATATGGGGAGGAGGTGAGCAGCCCTCAGTGGTGAAAGAACAGGTTAAGGACTATATAGAAAATCTGGACATACAAAAGTCCATGGTCCAGATCTAATGCACCCGCTGAGGAAATTGGCTGATGTGATTGCAGAGCCACTGGCCATTATCTTTGAAAACTCGTGATGATTGTGAGAGGTCCCAGACAAATGGAAAAAGGCACATATAGTGGGAAGAAGAATCCGTGGAACTACAAACCAGTCAGCTTCACCTCAGTTCCTGGAAAAATCATGGAGCAGGCCCTCAAGAAAACCATTTTGAAGCACTTGGAGGAGAGAAAGGTGATCAGGAACAGTCAGCATGGATTCACCAAGGGCAAGTCATGCCTAACCAACCTGATTGCCTTCTATGGAGATAACTGGCTCTATGGGTGGGGAAAGTGGTGGATGTGATATACCTTGACTTTAGCAAAGCTTTTGATATGGTCTCCCACAGTATTCTTGCCAGCAAGTTAAAAATGTATGGACTGGATGAATGGACTATAAGGTGGATAGAAAGCTGGCTAGATTGTCAGGCTCAACAGGTAGTGATCAACAGCTCAATGTCTAGTTGGCAGCCAGTATCAAGCAGAGTGCCCCAGGGGTCGGTCTGGGGCCAGTTTTGTTCAACATATTCATTAATGATCTGGATGATCTGATGGATTCCACCCTCAGCAAGTTTGCAGATGATACTAAGCTGGGGGGAGAGGTAGATATGCTGGAGGGTAGGGATAGGGTTCAGAGTGATCTGGACAAATTGGAGGATTGGGCCAAAAGAAATCTAATGAGTTTCAACAAGGACAAGTGCAGAGTTCTGCACTTAGATGGAAGAATCCCATGCACTGCTACAGGCTGGGGACCAACTGGCTAAGCAGCAGTTCTGCAGAAAAGGACCTGGGGATTACAGTGGATGAGAAGTTGGATATGAGTCAACAGTGTGCCCTTGTTGCCAAGAAGGCTAACGGGATATTGGGAGGCATTAGTAGGAGCATTGCCAGCAGATTGAAGGAAGTGATTATTCCCATGGTGAAACCACATCTGGATTATTGCATCCAGTTTTTCACCCTCCCCGCACTACAGAAAAGATGTGGATAAATTGGAGAGAGAACAGCAGAGGGCAATGAATATGATTAGGGGAATGGGGCACATGACTTATGAGGAGAGGCTGAGGGAACTGGGCTTATTTAGTTAGCAGAAGAGAAAAATGAGGGGGGATTTGATAGAAGCCTTCAACCTACCTGAAGGGGGTTCCAAAGAAGATGGTGCTAGGCTGTTCTCAGTGGTGGCAGATGGCAGAACAAGGAGCAATGGTCTCAAGTTGCAGTGGGAGAGGTCTAGGTTTGATATTAGGAAACCTTATTTCATTAGGAGGGTGGTGAAGCACTGGAATGGGTTACCTAGGGAGGTGGCAGAATCTCCATGCTTAGAGGTTTTTAAGGTCAGGCTTGACAAAGCCCTGGCTGGTATGATTTAGTTGGGGTTGATCCATCTTTGAGCAGGGGATTGGACTAGATGACCTCCTGAGGTCTCTTCCAACCCTAATCTTCTATGATTCTAAGCCTGATCTGCTCCAGTCAAAATATCCTTGGGTTCTGAGAGGGAGAGTTTTCTTATGAGTACTGCTGTTAGTGTTCCTGTTTAATTCTTCATGCCAAATATTTCAGCCTCCTCATCCCAAGACAAAGGTGGGGGTATATGAGCAAGAAGATGTGACTATTATGAAGTAGAGGAGCGTTAGGGTTTGAGTGTTAGGGTTTTAATGCATGTGTTTGTTTATATTGTTGGTTTTTTCCCCCATTAGTGCTTCACAGAATCATGTGGCAGAATCATGCAAGACCTGGTCTTATGGTATTTCATTTTCTGGATAGTGGAAATGATGGCCTTGATCTTGCAAAGCACTTAAACACACATGTAACTCTATAAAAACTGGCTCATGAAGGACCCAAAGCAGTCTAATATGGAACATGTGCATTGGTCCTCTGTAGGAATTAAAACCATAAGGGCTGTTTAGGATGTGCTTTTCTCCAGCAGAAAAGAAAATAAGGCTAGAATGACAGCTGAAGTCTAAGAGACAAGGAAGCCCACTGAAAATGATCAGCAGGAGAGAGACAATGCAGGATGAGACCCCTATTGGGACAGAGGTAGAAGCATAAAGGAACACTCACGTATGTGGCATTTAGGAACATTAGGAGCTATAAGAGCATCAGGTACGTTACAAAGATGATTCAATGACACAGGGAACAGATCTACTGCACAAGATACATTACAGTCCCCCACCCTTTATATAAGCTCTATTCTAAAGAGACACATGGTTGAAAAGCTCTATGCGATTTGATGCTGTACACTGAAAAACTAGGAAGTAGTTGCAGGCTTCAGCCTGTTCAATCCTCTGCTCTTTATAATTAGTCATTCTATATCCACAGCACTAATTCTGAACTATAATAGCTGACTTAATGTTCCTCCTATCAATTGTTGCTGCAAGGAGATGAAGTTTTTTTTCCCCATGTGTCTTGCTTCTGAAGTTACAGTGGATTATTTTCCCTAGTCCCACATATGTATGTACTGGAAATTCTAAACCAGTCATCCAGTGTTCTGTCTGTGGCATATGAATATTTGCTGGCTGCAGTACGGTAAATGTACAGTAAAAAACTCTGTAAAAATATGGTCTTCATTTAAAAAAAAATCCAGGATGGCAATTTTCACCCATTTTTTAACTTTGTTGCCTTGAAGTAAAAGAAAATTTACTATAAGGTACTTTTAAGTTCCTTTTAATTCATACTCAATAGATGGCGGTCCTAAACTATAATGTGTTTTTTTCTGACCCAGCAGTAAAAAAAGCAGGCAATAAACATTAAATTGCCATTTTAAAACTGTATCAATGAAAGAGCTAGTAATTAAATTCTCCCTGTTTCCCCAGTGCCACAATTTTTAACAAGACACAAAGTGAATTATGTGTACAGGCAAGAACACAATTCAATAGGGCCAAAAGAAGAGAATGAAGCGAAAGTTGATAAGGTATGAAAGGAGACACTGAAAACTACAATTGATGAAGGAAAATTACTAGGAGAAAACATGGCAATGGGAAGGGACCAATTGCAAAGCCAACCTTAAGAAATTAGTTCATTATTAGTCATGGAACATAGTGCATTTGATGAGTTTGAGTTGCTGTGGATACTTGACTCATGTAGATCTATAGACTCATGTAGATCTGTAGAGCTGGCTGGCTATTTTGACTTCTCTTTTCCCTTTCCATTGGGTTGCTGTTACTTTACTTTTTATTATTACAGTAACTCCTCGCTTAACGTTATAGTTCTGTTCCTGAAAAATGCGGCTTTAAGTGAAACGATGTTAAGCAAATCCGATTTCCCCATAAGAATTAATGTACATACATTTTAAACAATTTTAAACAAGCAATTTAATATGATATAAGTTTTAAACAATTTTTAAACAAGCAATTTAATATTACGCTGTGTGGGTTTCAAAGCATGGTAGATTAGAAGTGTTGCATAAATTTTAGATGGAATGAAGGGCCAAAGAGTCAAAGGTGTTAACATGACCCTGAAACTATCCAACATTAAACAGCATTAAATAAGTTTTAGGGGATGTTATACAGAGACATCAGGCTGCCTAGTCCCATGGAAAACACATCCTTAAAAATCCTAATCTTTTATTAAAGTTATAGAAAAGGGGGAAAACCGTTAAAGCACTTAAAATATAGAGTATTAAATGATGCTTTCATTTTAACATCCCTTGTTCTCTTTCCCTTTAGCTGGAGAGAGTATTTAGAAGCAAAAGCAACCCTTCTTTGACAGTCTTTTTCAGATGGCAATAACTATCCTTGTGAGGAAAGGAGTTAGCTGAGGTAGACTGGAGCTGTTGTCATTGCTGTTGTTGTTAAAGTCCAGTCCAGCTTCCTAAGAAGACAAACAAGACAGACACACATAAAAGGGGAGAGGAAAGAACTGCAAAGAAAGAAAACAGCTTGTCTCTGGAGAGACACTTGCAGCCTCACTGATGGAGAGACACAAGCCCAAAGTCTTATTAGCCTCTTTGAGAGCTGGCAAACTTGTACCAAATTGCCTCTCTGGTCACAGACTCACAGCAGTGTTGCAAAATATGCAGTCTTGGCCAGCTAAGCCACACTCTTACGAGAGAGAGAGAGAGAGAGAGAGAAATAAGGTGGGTAAAGAAAAAGACATGTGGGGAATGGGAGGAAAGACTTGAGACTTTGTCTCCCATACCAGGTAATGGTCATGATTTAGCCAAAGTTGTTGGAGGTGTCAATATTATCTGGGTCTCTCTCTGTCACCCAGTCTGGTTATGTCATCTCTCATGATTGGGACTAAGCCAATCCTAACTGTGAGAGATTTAACAGAATTAAAGCTTGCTGCAGTGGTTGTTAGCAGACAGCTGCTATTTTTTTCCCAAGAAGAAAATAAAGGAGTCTTAGGATGGACCATTCCTTCCCTCATTTATTGTGTCTACCAATAGGCCTAATTTCCAACACAGCAATGTTGGTTCATTGATTTCCAGTGCTCTACTTCTTTTGTTTACCAATCATAATTTTAACACAGTCCTTGAGTGGTATCAGTACAACTTTTTTCTGTTCAAATTAATTTGGTCTTTCTGTCTCCTTCATACATCTTTTCTTAACCAATTTTATGTAACATTGTGACAGTTTATGAAATTTCACTCACTCTTTGCAGTTGAGATTACAAGTCGAGTAAATTCATAAACCCAATTATTACAACAGAATGCACTAGGGAACCGTTAGTTTATGGCATCAGCATCCACACAGGCACTTAGTGCATGTCAGACTAGTGAGGGGTAGATTTTGCCCAGCTTGTAGCAAACCAAGTGTTGTGTTGTCTCTTCTCAGCCAGGCTCTTGCCTCAAGCCCAGATCCTCAAAGGTGTCTAATTTAGGTGTCTAACTCTCATTGAAAAAACAGTGGTAATTAGGCATCTAGAACCTTGTGAGTATCTGGCCCCACATTAGTCAGACATCTTCAGGGTGGGACATGGGGTGGGTGCGGGGAGAGGAGATTCAGCTCCAGCCTCAAGAAAGCCGAGCATGGAAGGCTGGCAAAGAATCTCCTTCAAAAGTGCTCAGGTATCCCTTACAGAACCACAAGCTGTGGAACAAAAGTGATCCCCCAAATGGTGCAAAGCTCTGGTGGATATGTTCCCCCAACACACTGTTCATCATATAATCACACCCAAAACATTTAGGTGTGGTGCTCTCTTGGGTAGAATAATAGAAATCATAGAAATATAGAGCTGGCAGAGATCTTGGAAAGGCAGGAACCCCATTACACTGAGACAGAAACAAATAAATCTAGACCATTTCTGATGGGATTGTTCAACTTCCCTTGCAGGCTGTAAAACCTCCAATGGCAAGGATTCCACAACCTCCCTTGGAAGCTGATTCCAGAGCTTAACTACCCGTATAGTTAAAAAGTTATTGCTAATATCTAACCTAAACCTCCCTTGCTGCCAACTTGCCCCATAACTACTTGTCCTATCTTCAGGGGAAATGGAGAACAATTGATCACAGTCTTCTTAATGACAGCCCTTTGCATATTTGAAGACTTATCAGGTCCATTCTCTGTCTTATTTTCTCAAGACTAAACATGCCTGTTTTTTTTAAGCCTTTCCTCACAGGTCAGGTTTTCTGAATCTTCTATCATTTTAGTTGCTGTCCTCTGAACTCTCCCTACATATTCCTTAAAGTGTGACAACCAGAATTGGACACAGTACTCCAAGTGAGGTCTCATCCGTGCTAAATAGAGTGGGACAATAATCTCCCATATCTTAAATACAATATTCCTATTAATAAACCCTAGATGTGTATAAGCCTTTTACACAACTGTATAACATTGAACAGGAGTACTTGTGGCACCTTAGAGACTAACAAATTTATTTCAGCATAAGTTTTCATGAGCTACAGCTCACTTCTTTGGATGCATAGAATGGAACACACAGACAGGAGATATTATTCATACAGAGAACATGAAAAGGTGGATGTATGCATAACAACAGGAAGAGTCTAATCAATTGAGATAAGCTATCATCAGCAGGAGAAAAAAAACTTTTGAAGTGATAATTGAGATGAACCATAGAATGTGTGAGCACTTAACATACCGAAATAGATTCAATTAGTGTAATGACCCAACCATTCCCAGTCTCTGTTTAAACCTAAGTTAATTGTATAAAATTTGCATATTAATTCGAGTTCAGCAGTCTCTTTGGAGTCTGTTTTTGAAGTTTTTTTGTTGCAAAATTGCCACCTTCAAGTCTGTCACTTTGGTTAGAGAGGTTGAAGTGTTCTCCCACTGGTTTTTGAATGTTATGATTCCTGATGTCAGATTTGTGTTCATTTATTCTTTTGCGTAGAGACTGTCCCGTTTGGCCAATGTACATGGCAGAGGGGCATTGCTGGCACTTGATGGCATATATCACGTTGGTAGATGTGCAGGTGAACGAGCCCCTGATGGCGTGGCTGATGTGATTAAGTCCTATAATGGTGTCATTTGAATAGATATGTGGACAGAGCTGGCACTGGGCTTTGTTGCAAGAATAGGTTTCCATGAGAATCCTAACACTAGGGCAGGGAACCTACCCATGGAACCCCTAATGCTAAGGTGGGCACCCCTATCCATAGGAACCCTAACCCTAGCTGCAACTACCCTACTCATAGGAACACTCTCCTGAGGGCAGAGAGCCCTGCTCATGGGAACTATCTGCACAACACTCTGAACCCTAGGTCCAGAGGACCTGCCCATAGGAAGCAGAACCCTAGGTCTGAGAGCACTGCCCATAGGGACCCCAACCAGAGGGCGGGGAGCCCTACCCATAGGATCTCGACCTATAGGAACACTAGCCCAAGCTCCAAATGTCCTATCCATAGGAACCCTAAACCTAGGGTGGGGGACCCTTCCCATAGAAACCCTGACCTTGGCACCCACAGGGGCCTAAGCGCTAAGTGCCCTACCCCAACTGGAAGATGTGGAGCCCTACCCATAGGAACCCTAGCCCGAGCTCCAAATGCCCTACCCATAGGAACCAAGGGTGGAGAGCCCTGCTCATAGGAACCATCTCCATGGCACCCTGAACCCTAGCTCTGGGGGCCCTACCCATAAAAAGCAGAACCCTAGCTGCAAGTGCCTTACCCATAAGAACTCTAACCCTAGCTCCGAGTGCCCTACCCATAAACCCTGACCTTAGCGCCAAGTACCCTGCCCAGAGGAACTATCACTCTAGGATGGGGATCCCCACTCCTGACCCCCAGTTTGAGAACGTCTGCCCTAGGGTTAGGGTTCCTATGAGTAGGGCTCCCCTCCTTTGCATTAGGATTTCTGTGGGTAGGGGGCTTGGAGCTGATGTTAGGGTTCCTATGATTAGAGCTCCCCACCCTAAGATTGGGGTTCCCGTGGATAGGGCACTTGGAGCTAGGGTTGAGGTTTCTGTGGGTACGGGTCTGCACTGTAGGGTTAGGGCTGGACCGGAACAATTTACCAGAATACCAAAATGTGGCAATATCTGCCGCTTAGCACTGCTTTTTTTATTAATCATAGTTTAGCTCAGCTGTATTGATGCAAGAACTGGCTCTTCACTTATACCACTGAAACAGTGAATAGATAACCTTGCTTTGGTCACTGATGACCAATGGATACAGGGTTTTATTTATTTATTTTTAAATGGGAGACGGAGAGTGTTCTCCTCCCCTCCAGTAGTCATTCTACACTCCTTTCCACTATGCTGGAGAAGTAAGGTGCAGAGTATTCACAGAGAACTGCTTTGGAGGAAGTGACCTGGGAAGGAGTTGGCTCGTGCCTTTTTAATACGTGGTTTTCTTCCTTCCTTAGTGTCAGAGGAAGCAGTGGTAGATAGGAGTGAGAGATTCCCAGCAGTAAACTAACCTGCAGACATGCATTTGGTTAACAGACTGTCCTGTGTTGTATAAAGCTTACTGGCTTGTGTGTTAGCGTTTGTCAGATTTTTTTTTAAATATTGCTTTTATATGCATTTAAATAATGAACACCTGGTTTTGCAAGAAACATCCATCTCTAGAGGGTTTTTTTCCCCCGTGGCTGCTCCAGATCTCTCTGCCACCGCATATGTACTGTACAGTGAGATAAGGGTAGCTGGACGTTTATGGGAGGTAATGTGTTCAGCCCCAGTAGGGAATGAAGGACCCAGTATTATCCTGAAGGGACCTTTCTGACAATTTCAGAAGGAGCATTGGAGGCAGCTCTCTCCAGCTAACTGTCACAATGTGGGGTTGTGAGTTTTGGAGCAGAGGGAAAAACAGGGAAAGTGATCTATGGGAGCCCAACAGGCTTTTGGAGACTCTCTTAGAGTAAAGGGTTGGAAATGGACACTGAGAGAGGTACTTGAATTTGTCATTTTTTAATAGAAGGAATGTGTGAACCAATCAGGGGTGTGCAGTGCCTCAAGGAACCCCTCTGAGCTGAAAGAGACCTTGAGCTTGTGAGAAGATTAAAGAGTACAGTTAACCCTGCAGAAAACTTAAAGCACACAACGGAAAAGTCAGAATGTTTTCATAGTTGTCAGCGTGAGTACTGGGGAGGGAGCCTGTTTTGAAGTAGGACAGAACTAGAGACCTTTGTCTTGTGTGGCAGCAGAATCTGAAACCCAAAGTTCTATCAGGCATGAAGGGAAATGTGATGTCGTATATAAGTGACTTCCAGCTGACAGAGCTACTGTACTCCAAATGTTTACTTCCTCAACAACTCCCTTTGCTCACTCCCTTGGAACTGCTGCCTGAAGATCATAGGAGTACTGATTCTCGGGTCTCAGATTACACAATGTTGAAATAATGCATTCAGTGAGGAAGGGAACATGCTAACTAGTGAAGTTTGCTCCACTATACGGCAATCATAACCCTATATTTGAATTCAAGGCACCCTTGAATGTGGAGAAGAAGAGTTGTCTGAGAGATTAAGATTGAGACAATAAATCAAGATTATGCCAGGTTTCCTTGCTTGTAAAACAGCTAATTCCTAATAATTTATTGTGGGCATATCTAAATAAATGCATTATATTCTAAGACTGTAGCACATTCAGAGACGATTACTCTTCCACCTAGAGTATGTGAAGTATTGCTTGCTTGTTCTCTCTTGATTAGTTAGAATGTCTGCAATTATCTAGGCATTCCTGTACCTCTGCTCATTGTATAAAGCAATATGTACATTCATGTAGTGTATCAATATGTCTTCCTCAAATCCTTTGAGCCTGGGGGCCTTTCAAACACTACATTGAGATTCTGGGACTCCAGGTTCTCTGGCTCTGCCTCATTGTTACTAACCATGTATAAAACTTTGACCACATCTACTCCCTTTTCCATTCTCCTGCTCTCAGTCATTATGCTCAAAGGGGGGAATTATAGGCCTGTGAATGCTTCCTGCCAGCTGGTTATGCATGTGGTGAGCAGTGACATCCTCTATGAATGGAATTCGCAAGGGGGACTTAGGCGCCTGGGTCCCACATTTAGGCCCACTGACATGCACAGAACCCCTGCTCAGCTGCCACCTAATCCTCTAAGTGCCTAAAATCTCTAGGTTGCTGAGTTTCCACTGCTAAAGTCCCCAAGGCTCCTAAATTTTGTCAGCTGGGCATGTGTCCACCTAAGTCCTGACCCTGTCTAGCAATTTGGCACCTAACTTGTGCTTAAGCCCCATTGTGGTTCAGAAAGTAGGCATTCCTCTGCCCTTTTTGCCTTTGGGTCCCAATCTGCTAGACTTGCTCTGGGCAAATTTAAACCCACACAAAATTAAGGGAGGAGGAGGTGGTGCCCCACCCTATAAATTTTAGCGCTGGGGCTAGAGCATTCCCCCAGGCTGTGGGAGATCTGGATTCAATTTCCCCCTCTGCCTGATGTGGAGCAGGAATTTGAAGTGGGGTCTCCCATCTCCCAGGGAAGTGCCTTAACTACAGGGCTTTAGAGTTAATCTCTCTTTGTCTTTAGCCCAATGAATATTTATTTATACAAAGTGGAACACCTTCAACAGGAGCAATTAAGAGAACCCCACTCCAGAATAGTCAATAGCCTAGTGCTTAGGGCATTGAGGTGGGAGACCTGGTTTCAAGTCCCTGCTCCAAATCAGGCAGAGTGGGGATTTGAAAATAGACCTCTCATATCCCAGATGAATGCCCTAGCCATTGAGCTCTTGACTATTTTGAGATGGACTTAAACATCACCACCACTCCTCCTGATCTTATTCCCAGCTGTCTTTTTTGTGCATTAGCCATGCTTTGGGACCACAGGCAAGACAGGTGGGCGAGTGCCTACTTTGTGAACCCCACTGGGGCTAAGACGTGAGCTAGGACACTGAGTGGTTCAGTGGTGTCAGACTTGCTGTGCGCGTATCTACTGGCAGAAACTTAGGTGCATTGGGCATATAGGTGCTCACAAGGTTAAGTGACAGCTGAGGATCTCAGGTACCTAAGTCCAACATTTAGGTACCACGAGTCTTTTTGTGGATCTAGCTCCATGTGCTTAGCATATGTTTCTAACTCTGAGGAAGATGGGAATGGAGACTGATCATTTAAAGAATGAAAGGCTGAAATGCACATGATCATAATAGGACAATAAGATGCTGCTACTAGATTCCCTCTCACCCTGCCTCTTTTCCTTTCAAATAAATGCCAAAGGAAACTTCTTGGGCTTTGGAATAGTCGCTCAGATTCATCCCACTCTCTCTTTCCTCCTTCTTGGTCCTTTTTCCACTCTGCAGGTGGGATTTTCTCTCTTCTTTTTTGTGTGTATGTAACTCCAGGCTCTCACATTCCTGCACTGTATCCTTCCCACCTTCCATAAAACTGAAACCAAACCAAACTCTAAATGTAAACTGAAATCTTACCTATTTTTGGCACTCTTTAAAAATGGATTGTCCTAATCTTTGTGAAGAGCATTGAAGATGAAAAGTAGTAGGAAAGTACTAAGTATTTATTTATATTTTCTTTCAACATTGTCACAATCTCCCTCACATCCAAGCTGTGCCACCCTGTGCACATTGCAGGAAATTCAGATTAAGACCATGTGATGCAGATGTTTATTCTTGGAGCCTGTTCCTCTACCACGTTGTTTGATTGTGATTTCATTGTGTGCTGGCAAATAGTGAAGTGAAGTTTTGTTTTTTACTTCCTTGAGAAGCCTACAAAAAGGCAAAATTTGCTCACTTCGTTTGTTTGTAAAATTTTTGTCAGTCCAAAGGGCAATATACCTGTTAGGTTTCTGGGAATTGGGCAGGCAGACAAAGGGCAATGTTGTCATAGTATAATTCCCCACTCTGAACCTTAGTGTCCAAAAGGAGGGGTACCAGCATGAATTCCTCTAAGCTGCCACCAACCAGGAATTCCAGTGTCTGGTACACTCTGGTCCCCCCAAAACCTTGCCCAGGGAACCCCAAGACCCAGATCCTCTGGATCTTAACACAAGGAAAGTAAACCCTTTCCCCCACCATTGCCTCTCCCAGGCTTCCCCTCCCTGGGTTACCCTGGAAGATTACTGTGATTCAAACTCCTTGAATCACAAAACAG
>NC_133771.1:138607975-138611774 GCF_003597395.2 Chelonoidis abingdonii
CACACACAGAAACTTCCCTCCCTCAAGATTTGAAAGTATCTTGTCCCCTGATTGGTCCTCTAGTCAGGTGACAGCCAGGCTTACTGAACTTGTTAACCCTTTACAGTCAAAGGAGATATAAAGTACTTCTGTTCTATTAACTCTTACTATCTGTTTATGACAAACATAGCGGGGTGGTTACCTGCTCCTGCCCTGCCAGGCTTGAAACAGCCCAGGAGAGAGCTGTGGCTGGGGCAAGAAGCCTGGGCTGATTGGGAGAAAGCAGACTCAGCTGGGGCCATGCCCCAATCAGGCCCAGCTGGCACCTATAAAAGGCTGTGAGCCAGAGGCCCAGGCAGTCTCCCTCTGCCTGTAGATGGAGGAGGGCCTGGCTGTAAGGTGCCAAGCAGGGAACTGAAACTGGAGCAGGGCTGGGGAAAGACCTAAGGAGCTGGGGTGCCCTGGCCTAGGAAAGCCCTAGGCTGCAGGTGTGGTAAGGCCTATTAGGTACTGGGTTGCAGGGGGCAGTCCATGGGTAGGCAGAGGCAGCAGGTCTGAACCCCCTTTGCCTATGATGAGTGACTTACACTGCAGTCTGCCCCAGTGAGTTGGGGCTAGATGGGGACTGGTAGTAGCTTAACACTGAGGTGATGTGTGGCTAGTGGGTGGGGGTTCCCCTGGAAGGGGGAGACCCTGGGGCTATGAGGTGTTACTGCTGGAGGGGCAGCACTCCAGGTAAAAGGGGCACTGGGTCCTGGGAGGGACACAGGCCAGCAGTACGGTGGATCACTGGCCTGTAGAGGACACTCTGGATGCTGGAAGAGTTAATTCCTAAGGACAACCAGCAGAAGGCGCAGCAGGGGTGAGTCTGCATTGCTACAGGCAAGCTAGTTATTTTAATCACACAAACAAACCCAACCTCTCCACCTGACAAAGAAAGACCTGCTGCCAGATAACATACTTGTCATAACCTCAGGCCCATATCTTGTCTAGTCATTTATAATAGCCTCATTATTACAGTCACAGGCTGCCATATACCTGATTAAGAAAACTGATGTTTCCCTTTGAAAGGACAAGACCCATTCTGCAAATGTAAGTGAAAACTCACACTTTATGATCCTTTCCAGAAGTGACGTTTCCAAGCTCTTCTGCCATAGGTTGCATTGAGAGAAGCCTTGCACAAAGAGAAGGATACTGGAGTCCTAAAGGTAAAGAAGCTCTGTCTTCTGCTGATTTATGGTGGTAGAGAAATACACCAGCTAGGACTTTCCCCAGAGAACACACTGCTCCAGTCCATAAGAGTTTCACACTGAGGATGGTCTGTTGCAGAGTTCTCATTCACTGAGCATAGCTGTCATGGTGGGTTGCTGACAGGAAGATCGTCTGTGAGCTGCTAAAGTCTAGAACAGGTAAGAATGACAAAAACAGAAGTAATAATTGCTTAGTGTTGAGTGGAAAATTGTTACAATGTGCTCTAAGCCATTGCAGGAGATTGAAACATCCACCTCCACATACAATAACTACACTGGAAATTAGATGTAATTATGTTGTGACTTTTCATTTAAAGTGTGTTCTCATTAACATTTCTCTTAGACCTCAAACTTTTGGTTTTCTTTGGACAGCTCCTGTGGATGGTAGGAGTTCTCACTCATTTGAACAGCTCATAATAGCCCTGGTAATTACACTACATCATAGCATTCTGGTCATTAACTGCAATGATCACTGATTTCCTGTGAGACCATTGTTCTATTGAAAATATGTCCATGCAAAGTGACCTTCAGTAAGATAGTCCATATATAAAAATATCCAGCATTTTGAGCAACAGAACTGTACAATTCTAACAATAAACATTAGCTATCATAGTGCAAGTAGGAAGGGTTAGGTAATTAGTCTTCATTCTCATATGAGTAGCATAGCAAATGTTGGTTTGCTGCTGCATATCATTCCATGTAAGTTTGAGAGATGCCCTTTGGAACTATACATTGTCTTCAATGGCCACAACTAATGCAAAGCCAAATCTCCCAAGCCCAGGATAAATCACCATGTTGCTTCTTTGTGATATCTCTGTCCTAGAGAAGCCCCAATGTTTGGACATGACCCTGGTAGGAAAGGCAGCAGAGGGCCAATGCTTTACTTAGTGCTGGCTGATGCTACTTCCCCTCTATATAATCAATTATTCACCTCATCTGCTTTTTTTCAGGCCCTCTAAAGAGCACAACATTCCTAGACATTCTGTGACCAGCATGGCACTTCACCTCTTCCCTCTCCTAAACATAATTTAACTTTCAGCAGGTCCTGCCCACCCAGGAGAAAGGAAGCTGTGCTAAAGCACTATCTCCGGGATCCTGGGACTATACATCCATGCTTTCAGAAAAATCCACTAATTTTGTGTGCCTTCAGTCTTTTGTCCCAAAACTAAGATAACCTTTGTACCCAATTTTCTGAGATGTTGAGAATCCACAGCTCCTATTGACTTCAAAAAATGGAGGTGCACAAAATTAGTGAATATTTCTGAAAAAATTAGCCATACTACTTGTGATTATTCATCAAGATACTTTTTCATATGAACAGGTATCAGAGGGGTAGCTGTGTTAGTCTGGATCTGTAAAAAGCAACAGAATTCTGTGACACCTTATAGACTAACAGATATATTGAAACATAAGCTTTCGTGAGTGAATATCCACTTCATCAGATGATGCTCCAACACATCTGTTAGTCTATAAGGTGCCACAGGATTCTTCATTGCTTTTTTCATATGAACAATAAATCAGCACCTTCTACATAAAATGCCTTGCCTCTGGCAAGTTTTCTAAATGCCAAGCGTCATAAAAGCTCATTTTAAAAAATTATTGTCCCTCTCAGTTCAGTGGACGTTTAGTACAGGTGTTACATTTATAAATTGTTCTTAGATGGCAGATAACAAAATTGGGGTCAAATGAACCTTACGCGTGGAGACTTCCTGATCAATTCTGTCCTTCTCTAACTAGCATGGCATTAGATTCTTCTTTTCAGTTCCAGAACATTGTGACACTGACAGATATGAAGACAGACTTTCTCATAGCATTTCTTACATAAGAGAAATTCTAATTGAAATGTTCTTGAGTCTGAATGTGTGTGTGTATATATGGGGAGATGAGCAGGGAACAGAATAACTGTATTTTGAAAAGTTGCTGGCCTTGTTGTTTGGCTGATACTAAAGTGATTTATAGTTGTATAATTGTTCTCCAGAATTCTAGTGAAATATCACATTACATCTTGGGAGGTAAAGTTATGTTGTTGTGTATCTAAGCATTTAATGTAATTTATCTTTCCATGTAATTTAGCAGCTGGAAACAAGCTGGGGATCCAGCACTATGTCCCAGATTGTCAAAGATATTTAGATGTCTAATTCTCATTAATTTCAATGGAAGTTAGGTGTTTAAATACCTTTGAAGATCTAAGCCTATGTGACTTCTCAGCTTTTAAAACCACTGGCATGTGTCTATGGACAAACTAGGGTCGTGGACCACACTTTGCTAAGCTCTACTTTACTAATATGATAAAATGTTGCATAGTTACAGAAATATCTCCAGTGGTAGAGAAACTCTGTTATCATCCCACATGTGAAGTGCTTTCTTGTAGCTGAAGATTTTCAGGTGTTGGAGAATCTCCCTGAGGGGCCTGGGCTAAAGTCCAGGTCTGGGACTGGAGGCAATATTACCACATGGTGGCAGCGGTGGCCTCCAGTCCCAAACCTGGACTTTTGCGTCCTAAATCTGGGGGCTTACCTGAAACTCCCCCAAGCTCACTACCAGCTTGGATATTCTCGCTGCCACCAGAT
>NC_133771.1:138612670-138616656 GCF_003597395.2 Chelonoidis abingdonii
CAAATTCCCGCCCCTGACTTTTAAACAATCCAGTTCTCTGATTGGTCCTCTGGTCAGGTGTTTGGTTACCCTTTCCAGGTAAAAGAAACTTAACCCTTACCTTACCTATCTATTTATGACAGTGACATATCCATCCGAGTTAGGAAAGTAATTTATTTAGAGAGAGAACAGCTATCTGACAGATCAGATTTGGCAGGAAGAGGCCACCTTGACTGACTTGTGCCTATACCCTCTTACACATGGTCTAGTTGCTTCATCTTTCCAAATAATTTTGTAAATATTCCCAGTTTAATTTTCTAAGTAATTGTTGATTTGGGCCTGTTGGGAGAGTTAGGAAAAGAAATGCAGGTATTTGGCAGAAGTCTGATCTCTATTATCACTACCAATTAAGGGGTGGGGAAAGCAATGTTAATACACTAATCTTGAATTATATTTATTTGGGGGAAAGAGGATTTTAACTAAAATGAATTCAGAGAGCAGGGGATCACAGTTCCTGTATAAATGATATTTCTTATTTACATATTCACTGTTTTAATTGCAATTTCCAGTTAGAAGTTGTCTTTTCAAAAATAAAATCTGCTAATGTTGTTGTGACCTAAAATTTCACCATGTTCATTCCATCAGTAATTGAAGGAGAAATTGGTTAGGATTCAAGCTGAATACAGCACATCTTGTGCAGATGACATTTTATGTATCTCTTTCTCAGTCATTACTTCTAATTAATGAAGCTTCATTTATTTGAACAAATGACTTGTTAATAATACAACAGCAGAGTAATGGCAGACATCTCTGCTGTGTAGCTTGCCTCTGGAAAGTGTGAAGTAGGGATGGGCAAACTTGCTTGCCTAGTTATGAACTCACTCCAGCATTACAGGCATGAAAGTTCAGCTTGAATTCTCATGAGCAGATGTGAGGGGGAAGGAGAAGAAACAGAAACTAGCGCCATATCTACATTACCAGCATGTCTAGATGAATAGTTAGAGTGCAAAAGCTGTGATGTACTATAGCACACTAGTCTGCTGCTCATTAACTGTCCGTGCGGCTCCTGCTACGGTGCACTGAAAGTTCACTAGTGCACTCTAGTGTATTCTGTCTCAAAGCAGAGTAAATCAAAGTGCACTAGGGACCTTTTAGTGCTCAGTAGCACAGTCCATATGGACATATTCAGTGCACAGCTGGCTAATGTGCTGCAGATGTACACCCCACTTTGCTGTGCACTAATTGTTCGTATAGACAAGCCCCAGGAAAAAAGAGTGTAACAAGTTAATTGATTGAGGTAGACCTTGTGTAATAAGCCTCTGTCCCAAATCTGGACCTTAGCGTCCAAAATCTGGGTGCTTAGCATGAACCTCCAAGCTTAATTACCAGCTTAGATCTTCTCTCGCTGCCACCAATCAGGATTCTGAGTATCTGAAACTCTCTGGTCTCCCCAAACCTTTCCCTGGGGGACTCCCAAGACTCAGATGCCTTGAGCCTCCAACCAAGGGAAATAACCCACTTCCCTTCCTGCTCTTTACTTCCTCCCAGATTTTCCCGCCCTGGGGATATTAGGAGACTTCCCTGCTTCAATCCCTTGAAACACAAAACAGAGGACAATTTACCTTCCCCTTCCTTCTCCCCCCTCCCAGTCTTTCCCTGAGAGAGACAGTACTCCTGGCACAGAGATTCCTATCCCCTTGCCTTAACTAGGAAAAGAAAATCCAACAAGTTTTAAAAAGAAAGCTTTATATAAAAAAGAAAGAAAAAACACATGACATGATCACTGCATCAAGTTGACAAAACACAGGGCTATTGCTTAAAAGAAAATATGAATAATCAGCCTTATTCAAAAAGATATCCAATTTAAACATTCCAGCAACTCCACACATGTAAATACAAAATACAATATAAACCTATTGCTTTTCCTTTTGTACTCACAACTTGGGAACAGAAGGGTAGAAAGAAGCTTGGAGATAGAAAAAAAAAAAGCTCTTCCCTCATAGCCGAGAGAAACAAACAGACAGAACAAAGACAAAACACACCCAGAAGTTCCCTCCCTCACTTTGAAAAATCCGGTTTCCTGATTGGTCCTCTGGTCAGGTGTTGGGTTCCCTTTGTTAACCCTTTACAGGTAAAAGAAACATTAACCCTTAGCTATCTGTTTATGACACCTTGGGGAAAGACCTTGGTGTTTACCACAACCAGGGAACAAGTTAAAACCACAATTGCCTGTTCATACTAGGATTTTAACATGCATTTGCTAACACCTCTTCTTTCCTAGGTCTGGTCTACACTACAGACCTATAGCAGTATAACTACTTCACTCAGGGGTTTAAAAATCCACACTCCTGAGTGACAGTCATACCGAGCTAATCTCCCTTGTAGACAGTGCTATGTCACCAGAATGGCTTCTCCCATCAACATAGTGAGTCTGGCACCATTGATTAAGGGCAGGGGATTGGAAAAGCCGAAAGGAGACCAGGTCCCGGATTTAGTCATGGGTTGTGTGGTGAGGGGCCTGGAAGGCAAGGACACAAACATTGAATATGAAGTAAAGCCCAGAAAAGAGCCAGTAATGTGATTCGTGAATTAGAGGAGACCTGGCCAAAGTAACAGGAAAGAACCTCCTTTTTGAGGTTGCAGGATTCTTATTGAGGTTGCAGGAAAAAAAACATCCCGAAAGAATAGTAAATATGGCAGGCAGCCAGCTTGGTTTAACAGTGAAATCCTTGCTGATCTTAAATGCAAAAAAGAAGTTTGGACAAATGACCAGGGAAGAGTGTAAAAATATTGCTCAGGAATGAAATCAGGAAGGGCAAATCATACGTGGAGTTGCAGCTAGCAAGAGATGTTAAAGTAACAAGAAGGGTTTCTTCAGTTATATTAGCAACAAAAAGAAAGTCAAGGAAAGCGTGGACCCCTTACTGAATAAGGGAGGCAACCTAATGAGAGAGGATGTAGAAAAACCTAATGTAATCAATGATTTTTTTCACAAACAAGATCAGCTCCCAGACTGCTGCACTGGGCAGCACAATATGGGGAGAAGGTGACCAGCCCTCTGTGGAGCAAGAAGTAAGTCGGGACTATTTAGAAAAACTGGATGAGCACAAGTCCATGGGGCCGGATGCGCTGCATCCGAGGGTGCTAAAGGAGTTGGCATATGTGATTGCAGAGTCATTGGCCATTATCTTTTGAAAACTCATGGCGATCAGGGGAGGTCCCGGATGACTGGAAAAAGGCTAATGTAGTGCCTATCTTTAAAAAAAGGGAAGGAGGAGGATCTGGGGAACTACAGGCCAGTCAGCTTCACCTCAGTCCCTGGAAAAATCATGGAGCAGGTCCTCAAGGAAACCATTCTGAAGCACTTAGAGGAGATGAAAGTGGTCAGGAACAGTCAGCATGGATTCACCAAGGGCAAGTCATGCCTGACTAACCTAATCGCCTTCTATGAGGAGATAACTGGGTCTGTGGATGAGGGGAAAGCAGTGGATGTGTTAATCCTTGACTTCACTAAAGCTTTTGATACGGTCTCCCACAGTATTCTTGCTGGCAAGTTAAAGAAGTATGGGCTGGATGAATGGACTATAAGGTGGATAGAAAGCTGGCTAGATAGTCGGGCTCAACAGGTACTGATCAATGGCTCCATGTCTAGTTGGTAGCTGATTTCAGGCAGAGTGCCCCAAGGGTCAGTCCTGGGGCTGGTTTTATTCAATAGCTTCATTAATGATCTGGAGGATGGTGTGGACTGCTCTCTCAGCAAGTTTGCAGATGACACTTAACTTGAAGGAGTGGTAGATATGCTGGAGGGTAGGGATAGGTTAGAGGAACCTAGACAAATTAGAGGATTGGGCCAAAAGAAACCTGATGAGGTTCAACAAGGACAAGTGCAGAGTCCTGCACTTAGGATGGAAAAATCCCATTCACTGTTACAGACTAGGGACCGAATGGCTAGGAAGCAGTTCTGCAGAAAAGGACCTAGGGGTTACAGTGGATGAGAAGCTGGATAT